>NW_027278388.1:0-223321 GCF_030028105.1 Mobula birostris | reverse complement strand
TTTCAGGGCATGAGATTCAAGGCAGGAGTTTCAAGGCATGTGATTCGGGGCATGAGATTCAGTGCATGAGTTTCAGTGCATGAGTTTGAGGGCAGGGATTTCAAGGCATGAGCTTCAGTGCAGGAGTTCCAGGGCGTGAGATTCAGGGCAAGAGTTTCAAGGCAGGAGAATCAGGGCAGGAGTTTCAGTGCATGTGATTAAAGGCATGAGTTTCAGTGCATGAGCTTGAGGGCAGGAGTTTCAGAGCATGAAATTCAGGGCATGAGTTTCAGGGCATGTGATTCAAGGCATGAATTTCAGGGCAGGTATTCAGGGCATGTAATTCAGGGCGTGAGTTTCAGGATATGAGATTCATGGCATCAGTTTCAGTGCAGGAGGTTCAGGGCATGAGATTCAAGGCATGAGATTCAGGGCATGAGATTCAGGACAGGAGTTTCAAGGCATGAGATTCAGGGCATGAGTTTCAGTGCATGAGTTTCAGTGTATGAGTTTGAGGGTAGGATTTTCAGGGCATGAGATTCAGGGCATGAGTTTCAGGGCATGAGATTCAGTGCAGATATTTTAGGGCATGTGATTAAAGGCATGAGTTTCAGTGCATGAGCTTGAGGGCAGTAGTTTCAGAGCATGAAATTCAGGGCATGAGTTTCAGGGCAGGAGATTCAGGGCATGAATTTCAGGGCAGGTGATTCAGGGCATGTAATTCAGGGCGTGAGTTTCAGGATATGAGATTCATGGCATCAGTTTCAGTGCAGGAGTTTCAGGGCATGAGATTCAGGGCATGACTTTCAGGGCATGAGAATCAGGACAGGAGTTTCAAGGAATGAGATTCAGGGCATGAGTTTCAGTGCATGAGTTTCAGTGTATGAGTTTGAGGGCAGGAGTTTCAGGGCATGAGATTCAGAGCAGGAATTTTAGGGCATTTGATTCAGGGCATGAGTTTCTGGGCAGATGATTCGGGGCAGGAGTTTTAGGGCATGTGATTCAGGGCATGAGATTCAGTGCATGAGTTTCAGGGCAGGAGTTTCAGGGTATGAGAGTTAGGGCATGTGTTTCAGGGCAGGAGATTCAGTGTTTGAGTATCAGGGCATTATATTCAGGGCATGAGTTTCAGGGCATGAGATTCAGGGCATGAGTTTCAGGGCATGAGATTCAGGACGGGTGTTTCAAGGCATGAGATTCAGGGCATGAGTTTCAGTGCATGAGTTCGAGGGCAGGAGTTTCAAGGCACGAGATTCAGGGCATGAGTTTCAAGGCAGGAGATTCAGGGCAGGAGTTTCAGTGCAGGAGTTCCAGAGCATGAGATTCAGAGCAAGAGTTTCAAGGCAGGAGATTCAGGGCAGGAGTTTCAGTGCATGTGATTAAAGGCATGAATTTCAGTGCATGAGCTTGAGGGCAGGAGTTTCAGAGCATGAAATTCAGGGCATGAGTTTCAGGGCAGGAGATTCAGGGCAGGAGTTTCAGGGCATGTGATTCAAGGCATGAATTTCAGGGCAGGTATTCAGGGCATGTAATTCAGGGCGTGAGTTTCAGGATATGAGATTCATGGCATCAGTTTCAGTGCAGGAGATTCAGGGCATGAGATTCAAGGCATGAGTTTCAGGGCATGAGATTCAGGACAGGAGTTTCAAGGCATGAGATTCAGGGCATGAGTTTCAGTGCATGAGTTTCAGTGTATGAGTTTGTGGGTAGGAGTTTCAGGGCATGAGATTCAGGGCATGAGTTTCAGGGCATGCGATTCAGTGCAGGAATTTTAGGGCATGTGATTAAAGGCATGAGTTTCAGTGCATGAGCTTGAGGGCAGTAGTTTCAGAGCATGAAATTCAGGGCATGAGTTTCAGGGCAGGAGATTCAGGGCATGAATTTCAGGGCAGGTGATTCAGGGCATGTAATTCAGGGCGTGAGTTTCAGGATATGAGATTCATGGCATCAGTTTCAGTGCAGGAGTTTCAGGGCATGAGATTCAGGGCATGAGTTTCAGGGCATGAGAATCAGGACAGGAGTTTAAAGGAATGAGATTCAGGGCATGAGTTTCAGTGCATGAGTTTCAGTGTATGAGTTTGAGGGCAGGAGTTTCAGGGCATGAGATTCAGAGCAGGAATTTTAGGGCATTTGATTCAGGGCATGATTTTCTGGGCAGATGATTCGGGGCAGGAGTTTTAGGGCATGTGATTCAGGGCATGAGTTTCAGAGCATGAGTTTCAGGGCAGGAGTGTCAGGGTATGAGATTGAGGGCATGTGTTTCAGGGCAGGAGATTCAGTGTTTGAGTATCAGGGCATGATATTCAGGGCAGGAGTTTCAGGGCATGAGTTTGAGAACAGGAGTTTCACGGCATGAGATTCAGGGCAGGAGTTTCAGGGCATGAGTTTGAGAACAGGAGTTTCACGGCATGAGATTCAGGGCAGGAGTTTCAGGGCATGAGATTCAGGACATGAGTTTCAGGGCGTGCGTTTCAGGTCTGTGGTTTCAGGGCTTGAGATTCAGGGCAGCAGTTTCAGGGGATGAGATTTAGGGCATGAGTTTCAGGACGAGATTCAGGGCATGAGTTTCAAGGCACGAGATTCAGGGCAGGAGTTTCATTGCAGGAGTTTCAGAGCATGAGATTCAGGACATGAGATTCAGGCCATGAGTTTCAGGGCAGGAGATTCAGGGCAGGAGTTTCAGTGCAGGAGCTTCATAGCATGAGATTCAGGGCATCAGATTCTGGGCATGCGTTTCAGGGCCGGAGTTTCAGTGCAGGAGTTGTAGGGCATGAGATTCAGGGCAAGAGTTTCAGAGGAGGTGATTCAGGGCAGGAGTTTCAGGACACGAGATTCAGGGCATGAGTTTCAAGGCAGGAGATTCAGGGCAGGAGTTTCAGTGCAGGAGTTCCAGAGCATGAGATTCAGAGCAACAGTTTCAAGGCAGGAGATTCAGGGCAGGAGTTTCAGTGCATGTGATTAAAGGCATGAGTTTCAGTGCATGAGCTTGAGGGCAGGAGTTTCAGAGCATGAAATTCAAGGCATGAATTTCAGGGCAGGTGATTCCGGGCATGTAATTCAGGGCGTGAGTTTCAGGATATGAGATTCATGGCATCAGTTTCAGTGCAGGAGTTTCAGGGCATGAGATTCAGGGCATGAGTTTCAGGGCATGAGATTCAGGACAGGAGTTTCAAGGCATGAGATTCAGGGCATGAGTTTCAGTGCATGAATTTCAGTGTATGAGTTTGAGGGTAGGAGTTTCAGGGCATGAGATTCAGGGCATGAGTTTCAGGGCATGAGATTCAGTGCAGGGATTTTAGGGCATGTGATTCAGGGCATGAGTTTCTGGGCAGATGATTCAGGGCAGGAGTTTTAGGGCATGTGATTCAGGGCATGAGTTTCAGGGCATGAGATTCAGGACAGGAGTTTCAAGGCATGAGATTCAGGGCATGAGTTTCAGTGCATGTCTTTCAGTGCATGAGTTTCAGGGCAGGAGTTTCAGAGCATGAGATTCAGGGCATGAGTTTCAGGGAAGGAGATTCACGGCTTGAGTTTAAGGTCATGAGATTTAGCGCATGAGATTCAGTGCATGAGTTTCAGGGCAGAAGTTTCAGGGCACGAGATTCAGGGAATGAGTTTCAGGGCATGAGTTTCAGGGCATGTAATTAAGCGCGTGAGTTTCAGGATATGAGATTCATGGCATGAGTTTCAGTGCAGGAGTTTCAGGTCATGAGATTCAGGGCATGAGTTTCAGGGCATGAGATTCAGAACAGGTGTTTCAAGGCATGAGATTCAGGGCATGAGTTTCAGTGCATGAGTTCGAGGGCAGGAGTTTCAAGGCACGAGATTCAGGGCATGAGTTTCAAGGCAGGTGTTTCAGGGCAGGAGTTTCAGTGCAGGAGTTCCAGAGCATGAGATTCAGAGCAAGAGTTTCAAGGCAGGAGAATCAGGGCAGGAGTTTCAGTGCATGTGATTAAAGGCATGAGTTTCAGTGCATGAGCTTGAGGGCAGGAGTTTCAGAGCATGAAATTCAGGGCATGAGTTTCAGGGCATGTGATTCAAGGCATGAATTTCAGGGCAGGTATTCAGGGCATGTAATTCAGGGCGTGAGTTTCAGGATATGAGATTCATGGCATCAGTTTCAGTGCAGGAGGTTCAGGGCATGAGATTCAAGGCATGAGATTCAGGGCATGAGATTCAGGACAGGAGTTTCAAGGCATGAGATTCAGGGCATGAGTTTCAGTGCATGAGTTTCAGTGTATGAGTTTGAGGGTAGGATTTTCAGGGCATGAGATTCAGGGCATGAGTTTCAGGGCATGAGATTCAGTGCAGATATTTTAGGGCATGTGATTAAAGGCATGAGTTTCAGTGCATGAGCTTGAGGGCAGTAGTTTCAGAGCATGAAATTCAGGGCATGAGTTTCAGGGCAGGAGATTCAGGGCATGAATTTCAGGGCAGGTGATTCAGGGCATGTAATTCAGGGCGTGAGTTTCAGGATATGAGATTCATGGCATCAGTTTCAGTGCAGGAGTTTCAGGGCATGAGATTCAGGGCATGACTTTCAGGGCATGAGAATCAGGACAGGAGTTTCAAGGAATGAGATTCAGGGCATGAGTTTCAGTGCATGAGTTTCAGTGTATGAGTTTGAGGGCAGGAGTTTCAGGGCATGAGATTCAGAGCAGGAATTTTAGGGCATTTGATTCAGGGCATGAGTTTCTGGGCAGATGATTCGGGGCAGGAGTTTTAGGACATGTGATTCAGGGCATGAGTTTCAGAGCATGAGTTTCAGGGCAGGAGTGTCAGGGTATGAGATTTAGGGCATGTGTTTCAGGGCAGGAGATTCAGTGTTTGAGTATCAGGGCATGAGTTTCAGGATATTAGATTCATGGCATGATATTCAGGGCCGCAGTTTCAGGGCATGAGATTCAGGGCAGGAGTTTCAGGGCATGAGTTTGAGAACAGGAGTTTCACGGCATGAGATTCAGGGCAGGAGTTTCAGGGCATGAGATTCAGGACATGAGTTTCAGGGTGTGCGTTTCAGGTCTGTGGTTTCAGGGCTTGAGATTCAGGGCAGCAGTTTCAGGGGATGAGATTTAGGGCATGAGTTTCAGGACATGAGATTCAGGGCATGAGTTTCAAGGCAGGAGATTCAGGGCAGGAGTTTCATTGCAGGAGTTTCAGAGCATGAGATTCAGGACATGAGATTCAGGGCATGAGTTTCAGGGCAGGAGATTCAGGGCAGGAGTTTCAGTGCAGGAGTTCAGAGCAGGTGATTCATGGCAAAAGTTTCAGGGCACGAGATTCAGGGCATGAGTTTCAAGGCAGGAGATCCAGGGCAGGAGTTTCAGTGCAGGAGTTCCAGAGCATGAGATTCAGAGCAAGAGTTTCAAGGCAGGAGATTCAGGGCAGGAGTTTCAGTGCATGTGATTAAAGGCATGAGTTTCAGTGCATGAGCTTGAGGGCAGGAGTTTCAGAGCATGAAATTCAAGGCATGAATTTCAGGGCAGGTGATTCGGGCATGTAATTCAGGGCGTGAGTTTCAGGATATGAGATTCATGGCATCAGTTTCAGTGCAGGAGTTTCAGGGCATGAGATTCAGGGCATGAGTTTCAGGGCATGAGATTCAGGACAGGAGTCTCAAGGCATGAGATTCAGGGCATGAGTTTCAGTGCATGAATTTCAGTGTATGAGTTTGAGGGTAGGAGTTTCAGGGCATGAGATTCAGGGCATGAGTTTCAGGGCATGAGATTCAGAGCATGGATTTTAGGGCATGTGATTCAGGACATGAGTTTCTGGGCAGATGATTCAGGGCAGGAGTTTTAGGGCATGTGATTCAGGGCATGAGATTCAGTGCATGAGTTTCAGGGCAGGAGTTTCAGGGTATGAGAGTTAGGGCATGTGTTTCAGGGCAGGAGATTCAGTGTTTGAGTATCAGGGCATTATATTCAGGGCATGAGTTTCAGGGCATGAGATTTAGGACATGAGTTTCAGGGCATGGGTTTCAGGTCTGTGGTTTCAGGGCTTGAGATTCAGGGCAGCAGTTTCAGGCATGAGATTCAGTGCAGGAGATTCAGGGCAGGTGCTTCAGTGCAAGAGTTTCAGTGCATGAGTTTCAGGGCATGAGGTTCAAGGCAGGAGTTTCAAGGCATGAGATTCAGGGCATGAGTTTCAGTGAAGGAGTTTCAGGCATGTAATTCAGTGCATGAGTTTGAGGATATGAGATTCATGGCATGATATTCAGGTCAGCAGTTTCAGGGCATGATGTTCAGGACATGAGTTTCAGTGCAGTAGTTTCAGGGCATGAGATTCAGGGCATGAGTTTCAGGGCATGAGATTCAGGACAGGAGTTTGAAGGCATGAGATTCCGGACATGAGTTTCAGTGCATGAGTTTGAGCGCAGGAGTTTCAGGGCATGAGATTCAGGACATGAGTTTCAGGTAATGAGATTCAATGCATGAGTTTCAGGGCATAAGTTTCTGGGCATGAGTTTCAGGGCATGAGATTCAGGGCAGGAGTTTCAAGGCATGAGATTCAGGGCATGAGTTTCAGGGCAGGTGATTCAGGGCAGGAGTTTAAGGCTATGAGATTCAGGGCATGAGTTTCACGCCAGAAGAATCAGGGCTTGAGTTTCAGAGCATAACATTCAGGGGATGAGTTTCAGTGCATGAAATTCAGGGCATGAGTGTCAGTGCATGAGTTTGAGGGCAGGGGATTCAGGGCATGAGATTCAGGACAAAAGTTTCAGGTCTGTGGTTTCAGGGCTTGAGATTCAGGGCAGCAATTTCAGGGCAGGAGTTTCATGGCAGGAGTTTCTGGGCATGAGATTCAGGGCATGAGTTTCAGGGCAGGAATTTTTGGGCATGAGATTCAGGGCATGAGATTCAGGACATGAGTTTCAGGGCAGGAGTTTCAAGGCATGAGATTCAGGGCATGAGTTTCAGGGCAGGTGATTCAGGGCAGGAGTTTAAGGCTATGAGATTCAGGGCATGAGTTTCAGGCCAGAAGAATCAGGACTTGAGTTTCAGAGCATAACATTCAGTGGATGAGTTTCAGTGCATGAAATTCAGGGCATGACATTCAGGGCATGAGTTTCAGGACAGGAGATTCAGGGCATGAGTGTCAGTGCATGAGTTTGAGGGCAGGGGTTTCAGGGCATGAGATTCAGGACGAGAGTTTCAGGGCATGAGTTTCAGGTCTGTGGTTTCAGGGCTTGAGATTCAGGGCAGCAATTTCAGGGCAGGAGTTTCATGGCAGGAGTTACAGGGCATGAGATTCAGGGCAAGAGTTTCATGGCAGGAGTTTCAGTGCAGGAGTTTCTGGGCATGAGATTCAGGGCATGAGTTTCAGGGCAGGAATTTCAGGGCATGAGATTCAGGGCATGAGTTTTAGGGTAGGTGTTTCAGTGCAAGAATTCAGGGCATGATATTCAGGGCATGAGTTTCAGGGCAGGAATTTCAGGGCATGACATTCAGGGCATGTGTTTTAGGGCAGGTGTTTCAGTGCATGTGATTCAGGACAGGAGTTTGAAGGCATGAGATTCAGAGCATAAGTTTCAGTGCATGAGTTTGAGGGCAGGAGATTCAGGGCATGAGATTCAGGACATGAGTTTCAGGGCATGAGATTCACTACATGAGTTTCAGGGTATGAGATTCAGGACATGAGTTTCAGGGCATGAGATTCACGACATGAGTTTCAGGGCATGGATTTCAGGTCTGTGGTTTCAGGGCTTGAGAGTCAGGGCAGCAGTTTCAGGGCAGGAGATTCAGGGCAGGTGTTTCAGTGCAAGAGTTTCAGTGCAAGAGTTTCAGGGCATGTCTTTCAGTGCATGACTTTCAGGGCAGAAGTTTCAGGGCATGAGATTCAGGGCATGAGTTTCAGGGCAGGAGCATCAGGGCTTGAGTTTCAGGGCATGAGATTCAGGGCATGAGTTTCAGGACATGAGTTTCAGGGCAGGAGTTTCAGGGCATGTAATTCAGGGCGTGAGTGTCAGGATATGAGATTCATGGCATTAGTTTAAGTGCAGGAGTTTCAGGGCATGAGATTCAGGGCATGAGTTTCAGGGCATGAGATTCAGGGCAGGTGTTTCAAGGCATGAGATTCAGGGCATGAGTTTCAGTGCATGAGTTTGAGGGCAGGAGTTTCAAGGCATGAGATTCAGGGCATGAGATTCAGGGCATGAGTTTTAGGGTAGGTGTTTCAGTGCAAGAGTTTCAGGGCATGAGATTCAGGGCATGAGTTTCAGGGCAGGAATTTCAGGGCATGACATTCAGGGCATGTGTTTTAGGGGCAGGTGTTTCAGTGCAAGAATTTGAGGGCATGAGATTCAGGGCATGAGTTTCAGGGTATGTGATTCAGGACAGGAGTTTGAAGGCATGAAAGTCAGAGCATAAGTTTCAGTGCATGAGTTTGAGGGCAGGAGTTTCAGGGCATGAGATTCAGGACATGAGTTTCAGGGCATGAGATTCAGTACATGAGTTTCAGGGTATGAGATTCAGGACATGAGTTTCAGGGCATGAGATTCACGACATGAGTTTCAGGGCATGGATTTCAGGTCTGTGGTTTCAGGGCTTGAGATTCAGGGCAGCAATTTCAGGGCAGGAGTTTCAGTGCAGGAGTTTCTGGGCATGAGATTCAGGGCATGAGTTTCAGGGCAGGAATTTCAGGGCATGAGATTCAGGGCATGAGTTTTAGGGTAGGTGTTTCAGTGCAAGAGTTTCAGGGCATGATATTCAGGGCATGAGTTTCAGGGCAGGAATTTCAGGGCATGACATTCAGTGCATGTGTTTTAGGGCAGGTGTTTCAGTGCATGTGATTCAGGACAGGAGCTTGAAGGCATGAGATTCAGAGCATAAGTTTCACTGCATGAGTTTGAGGGCAGGAGTTTCAGGGCATGAGATTCAGGACATGAGTTTCAGGGCATGAGATTCAGTACATGAGTTTCAGGGTATGAGATTCAGGACATGAGTTTCAGGGCATGAGATTCACGACATGAGTTTCAGGGCATGGATTTCAGGTCTGTGGTTTCAGGGCTTGAGATTCAGGTCAGCATTTTCAGGGCAGGACATTCAGGGCAGGTGTTTCAATGCAAGAGTTTCAGTGCAAGAGTTTCAGGGCATGTCTTTCAGTGCATGAGTTTCAGGGCAGGAGTTTCAGAGCTTGAGATTCAGGACATGAGTTTCAGGGCAGGAGTTTCAGGGCATGAAATTCAGGGCGTGAGTGTCAGGATATGAGATTCATGGCATGAGTTTCAGTGCATGAGTTTCAGTGCAGGAGTTTCAGGGCATGAGATTCAGGGCATGAGTTTCAGGGCATGTGATTCAGGACAGGAGTTTGAAGGCATGAAATTCAGAGCATAAGTTTCAGTGCATGAGTTTGAGGGCAGGAGTTTCAGGACATGAGATTCAGGACATGAGTTTCAGGGCATGAGATTCAGTACATGAGTTTCAGGGTATGAGATTCAGGACATGAGTTTCAGGGCATGAGATTCAGGGCAGCAGTTTCAGGGCAGGAGATTCAGGGCAGGAGATTCAGGGCAGGTGTTTCAGTGCTAGAGTTTCCGTGCAAGAGTTTCAGGGCATGTCTTTCAGTGCATGAGTTTCAGTGCAAGTGTTTCAGGGCATGAGATTCAGGGCATGAGTTTCAGTGAAGGAGTTTCAGGGCATGTAATTCAGTGCATGAGTTTGAGGATATGAGATTCATGGCATGATATTCAGGTCAGCAGTTTCAGGGCATGATGTTCAGGACATGAGTTTCAGTGCAGTAGTTTCAGGGCATGAGATTCAGGGCATGAGTTTCAGGGCATGAGATTCAGGACAGGAGTTTGAAGGCATGAGATTCCGGACATGAGTTTCAGTGCATGAGTTTGAGCGCAGGAGTTTCAGGGCATGAGATTCAGGACATGAGTTTCAGGTAATGAGATTCAATGCATGAGTTTCAGGGCATAAGTTTCTGGGCATGAGTTTCAGGGCATGAGATTCAGGGCAGGAGTTTCAAGGCATGAGATTCAGGGCATGAGTTTCAGGGCAGGTGATTCAGGGCAGGAGTTTAAGGCTATGAGATTCAGGGCATGAGTTTCACGCCAGAAGAATCAGGGCTTGAGTTTCAGAGCATAACATTCAGGGGATGAGTTTCAGTGCATGAAATTCAGGGCATGAGTGTCAGTGCATGAGTTTGAGGGCAGGGGATTCAGGGCATGAGATTCAGGACAAGAGTTTCAGGTCTGTGGTTTCAGGGCTTGAGATTCAGGGCAGCAATTTCAGGGCAGGAGTTTCATGGCAGGAGTTTCTGGGCATGAGATTCAGGGCATGAGTTTCAGGGCAGGAATTTCAGGGCATGAGATTCAGGGCATGAGATTCAGGACATGAGTTTCAGGGCAGGAGTTTCAAGGCATGAGATTCAGGGCATGAGTTTCAGGGCAGGTGATTCAGGGCAGGAGTTTAAGGCTATGAGATTCAGGGTATGAGTTTCAGGCCAGAAGAATCAGGACTTGAGTTTCAGAGCATAACATTCAGTGGATGAGTTTCAGTGCATGAAATTCAGGGCATGACATTCAGGGCATGAGTTTCAGGACAGGAGATTCAGGGCATGAGTGTCAGTGCATGAGTTTGAGGGCAGGGGTTTCAGGGCATGAGATTCAGGACGAGAGTTTCAGGGCATGAGTTTCAGGTCTGTGGTTTCAGGGCTTGAGATTCAGGGCAGCAATTTCAGGGCAGGAGTTTCATGGCAGGAGTTTCAGGGCATGAGATTCAGGGCAAGAGTTTCATGGCAGGAGTTTCAGTGCAGGAGTTTCTGGGCATGAGATTCAGGGCATGAGTTTCAGGGCAGGAATTTCAGGGCATGAGATTCAGGGCATGAGTTTTAGGGTAGGTGTTTCAGTGCAAGAATTTCAGGGCATGATATTCAGGGCATGAGTTTCAGGGCAGGAATTTCAGGGCATGACATTCAGGGCATGTGTTTTAGGGCAGGTGTTTCAGTGCATGTGATTCAGGACAGGAGTTTGAAGGCATGAGATTCAGAGCATAAGTTTCAGTGCATGAGTTTGAGGGCAGGAGATTCAGGGCATGAGATTCAGGACATGAGTTTCAGGGCATGAGATTCACTACATGAGTTTCAGGGTATGAGATTCAGGACATGAGTTTCAGGGCATGAGATTCACGACATGAGTTTCAGGGCATGGATTTCAGGTCTGTGGTTTCAGGGCTTGAGATTCAGGGCAGCAGTTTCAGGGCAGGAGATTCAGGGCAGGTGTTTCAGTGCAAGAGTTTCAGTGCAAGAGTTTCAGGGCATGTCTTTCAGTGCATGACTTTCAGGGCAGAAGTTTCAGGGCATGAGATTCAGGGCATGAGTTTCAGGGCAGGAGCATCAGGGCTTGAGTTTCAGGGCATGAGATTCAGGGCATGAGTTTCAGGACATGAGTTTCAGGGCAGGAGTTTCAGGGCATGTAATTCAGGGCGTGAGTGTCAGGATATGAGATTCATGGCATTAGTTTAAGTGCAGGAGTTTCAGGGCATGAGATTCAGGGCATGAGTTTCAGGGCATGAGATTCAGGGCAGGTGTTTCAAGGCATGAGATTCAGGGCATGAGTTTCAGTGCATGAGTTTGAGGGCAGGAGTTTCAAGGCATGAGATTCAGGGCATGAGATTCAGGGCATGAGTTTTAGGGTAGGTGTTTCAGTGCAAGAGTTTCAGGGCATGAGATTCAGGGCATGAGTTTCAGGGCAGGAATTTCAGGGCATGACATTCAGGGCATGTGTTTTAGGGCAGGTGTTTCAGTGCAAGAATTTGAGGGCATGAGATTCAGGGCATGAGTTTCAGGGTATGTGATTCAGGACAGGAGTTTGAAGGCATGAAAGTCAGAGCATAAGTTTCAGTGCATGAGTTTGAGGGCAGGAGTTTCAGGGCATGAGATTCAGGACATGAGTTTCAGGGCATGAGATTCAGTACATGAGTTTCAGGGTATGAGATTCAGGACATGAGTTTCAGGGCATGAGATTCACGACATGAGTTTCAGGGCATGGATTTCAGGTCTGTGGTTTCAGGGCTTGAGATTCAGGGCAGCAGTTTCAGGGCAGGAGATTCAGGGCAGGAGATTCAGGGCAGGTGTTTCAGTGCAAGAGTTTCAGTGCAAGAGTTTCAGGGCATGTCTTTCAGTGCATGAGTTTCAGTGCATGAAATTCAGGGCATGAGATTCAGGGCATGAGTTTCAGGACAGGAGATTCAGGGCATGAGTGTCAGTGCATGAGTTTGAGGGCAGGGGATTCAGGGCATGAGATTCAGGACGAGAGTTTCAGGGCATGAGTTTCAGGTCTGTGGTTTCAGGGCTTGATATTCAGGGCAGCAATTTCAGGGCAGGAGTTTCAGTGCAGGAGTTTCTGGGCATGAGATTCAGGGCATGAGTTTCAGGGCAGGAATTTCAGGGCATGAGATTCAGGGCATGAGTTTTAGGGTAGGTGTTTCAGTGCAAGAGTTTCAGGGCATGATATTCAGGGCATGAGTTTCAGGGCAGGAATTTCAGGGCATGACATTCAGTGCATGTGTTTTAGGGCAGGTGTTTCAGTGCATGTGATTCAGGACAGGAGCTTGAAGGCATGAGATTCAGAGCATAAGTTTCACTGCATGAGTTTGAGGGCAGGAGTTTCAGGGCATGAGATTCAGGACATGAGTTTCAGGGCATGAGATTCAGTACATGAGTTTCAGGGTATGAGATTCAGGACATGAGTTTCAGGGCATGAGATTCACGATACGAGTTTCAGGGCATGGATTTCAGGTCTGTGGTTTCAGGGCTTGAGATTCAGGTCAGCAGTTTCAGGGCAGGACATTCAGGGCAGGTGTTTCAATGCAAGAGTTTCAGTGCAAGAGTTTCAGGGCATGTCTTTCAGTGCATGAGTTTCAGGGCAGGAGTTTCAGAGCTTGAGATTCAGGGCATGAGTTTCAGGGCAGGAGATTCACGGCTTGAGTTTAAGGTCATGAGATTTAGCGCATGAGATTCAATGCATGAGTTTCAGGGCAAAAGTTTCAGGGCATGAGATTCAGGGCATGAGTTTCAGGGCATGAGTTTCAGTGAAGGAGTTTCAGGTCATGTAATTCAGGGCATGAGTTTGAGGATATGAGATTCATGGCATGATATTCAGGACAGCAGTTTCAGGGCATGAGGTTCAGGACATGAGTTTCAGTGCAGTAGTTTCAGGGCATGAGATTCAGGGCATGAGTTTCAGGGCATGAGATTCAGGACAGGAGTTTGAAGGCATTAGATTCCGGGCATGAGTTTCAGTGCATGAGTTTGAGGGCAGGAGTTTCAGGGCATGAGATTCAGGACATGAGATTCAATGCATGAGTTTCAGGGCAGAAGTTTCAGGGCATGAGTTTCAGGCATGAGATTCAGGGCAGGAGTTTCAAGGCATGAGATTCTGGGCATGAGTTTCAGGGCAGGTGATTCAGGGCAGGAGTTTAAGGCTATGAGATTCAGGGCATGAGTTTCAGGCCAGGAGAATCAGGGCTTGAGTTTCAGAGCATAACATTCAGGGGATGAGTTTCAGTGCATGAAATTCAGGGCATGAGATTCAGGGCATGAGTTTCTGGACAGGAGATTCAGGGCATGAGTGTCAGTGCATGAGTTTGAGGGCAGGGGTTTCAGGGCATGAGATTCAGGACGAGAGTTTCAGGGCATGAGTTTCAGGTCTGTGGTTTCAGGGCTTGAGATTCAGGGCAGCAATTTCAGGGCAGGAGTTTCATGCAGGAGTTTCTGGGCATGAGATTCAGGGCATGAGTTTCAGGGCAGGAATTTCAGGGCATGAGATTCAGGGCATGAGATTCAGGACATGAGTTTCAGGGCAGGAGTTTCAAGGCATGAGATTCAGGGCATGAGTTTCAGGGCAGGTGATTCAGGGCAGGAGTTTAAGGCTATGAGATTCAGGGCATGAGTTTCAGGCCAGAAGAATCAGGACTTGAGTTTCAGAGCATAACATTCAGTGGATGAGTTTCAGTGCATGAAATTCGGGCATGACATTCAGGGCATGAGTTTCAGGACAGGAGATTCAGGGCATGAGTGTCAGTGCATGAGTTTGAGGGCAGGGGTTTCAGGGCATGAGATTCAGGACGAGAGTTTCAGGGCATGAGTTTCAGGTCTGTGGTTTCAGGCTTGAGATTCAGGGCAGCAATTTCAGGGCAGGAGTTTCATGGCAGGAGTTTCAGGGCATGAGATTCAGGGCAAGAGTTTCATGGCAGGAGTTTCAGTGCAGGAGTTTCTGGGCATGAGATTCAGGCATGAGTTTCAGGGCAGGAATTTCAGGGCATGAGATTCAGGGCATGAGTTTTAGGGTAGGTGTTTCAGTGCAAGAATTTCAGGGCATGATATTCAGGGCATGAGTTTCAGGGCAGGAATTTCAGGGCATGACATTCAGGGCATGTGTTTTAGGGCAGGTGTTTCAGTGCATGTGATTCAGGACAGGAGTTTGAAGCATGAGATTCAGAGCATAAGTTTCAGTGCATGAGTTTGAGGGCAGGAGATTCAGGGCATGAGATTCAGGACATGAGTTTCAGGGCATGAGATTCACTACATGAGTTTCAGGGTATGAGATTCAGGACATGAGTTTCAGGGCATGAGATTCACGACATGAGTTTCAGGCATGGATTTCAGGTCTGTGGTTTCAGGGCTTGAGATTCAGGGCAGCAGTTTCAGGGCAGGAGATTCAGGGCAGGTGTTTCAGTGCAAGAGTTTCAGTGCAAGAGTTTCAGGGCATGTCTTTCAGTGCATGACTTTCAGGGCAGAAGTTTCAGGCATGAGATTCAGGGCATGAGTTTCAGGGCAGGAGCATCAGGGCTTGAGTTTCAGGGCATGAGATTCAGGGCATGAGTTTCAGGACATGAGTTTCAGGGCAGGAGTTTCAGGGCATGTAATTCAGGCGTGAGTGTCAGGATATGAGATTCATGGCATTAGTTTAAGTGCAGGAGTTTCAGGGCATGAGATTCAGGCATGAGTTTCAGGGCATGAGATTCAGGGCAGGTGTTTCAAGGCATGAGATTCAGGGCATGAGTTTCAGTGCATGAGTTTGAGGGCAGGAGTTTCAAGGCATGAGATTCAGGGCATGAGATTCAGGGCATGAGTTTTAGGGTAGGTGTTTCAGTGCAAGAGTTTCAGGGCATGAGATTCAGGGCATGAGTTTCAGGGCAGGAATTTCAGGGCATGACATTCAGGGCATGTGTTTTAGGGCAGGTGTTTCAGTGCAAGAATTTGAGGGCATGAGATTCAGGGCATGAGTTTCAGGGTATGTGATTCAGGGCATGAGTTTCAGGGCAGGAATTTCAGGGCATGAGATTCAGGGCATGAGTTTTAGGGTAGGTGTTTCAGTGCAAGAGTTTCAGGGCATGATATTCAGGGCAGCAGTTTCAGGGCAGGAGATTCAGGGCAGGAGATTCAGGGCAGGTGTTTCAGTGCAAGAGTTTCAGTGCAAGAGTTTCAGGGCATGTCTTTCAGTGCATGAGTTTCAGTGCATGAAATTCAGGGCATGAGATTCAGGGCATGAGTTTCAGGACAGGAGATTCAGGGCATGAGTGTCAGTGCATGAGTTTGAGGGCAGGGGATTCAGGGCATGAGATTCAGGACGAGAGTTTCAGGGCATGAGTTTCAGGTCTGTGGTTTCAGGGCTTGATATTCAGGGCAGCAATTTCAGGGCAGGAGTTTCAGTGCAGGAGTTTCTGGGCATGAGATTCAGGGCATGAGTTTCAGGGCAGGAATTTCAGGGCATGAGATTCAGGGCATGAGTTTTAGGGTAGGTGTTTCAGTGCAAGAGTTTCAGGGCATGATATTCAGGGCATGAGTTTCAGGGCAGGAATTTCAGGGCATGACATTCAGTGCATGTGTTTTAGGGCAGGTGTTTCAGTGCATGTGATTCAGGACAGGAGCTTGAAGGCATGAGATTCAGAGCATAAGTTTCACTGCATGAGTTTGAGGCAGGAGTTTCAGGGCATGAGATTCAGGACATGAGTTTCAGGGCATGAGATTCAGTACATGAGTTTCAGGGTATGAGATTCAGGACATGAGTTTCAGGGCATGAGATTCACGATACGAGTTTCAGGGCATGGATTTCAGGTCTGTGGTTTCAGGGCTTGAGATTCAGGTCAGCAGTTTCAGGGCAGGACATTCAGGGCAGGTGTTTCAATGCAAGAGTTCAGTGCAAGAGTTTCAGGGCATGTCTTTCAGTGCATGAGTTTCAGGGCAGGAGTTTCAGAGCTTGAGATTCAGGCATGAGTTTCAGGGCAGGAGATTCACGGCTTGAGTTTAAGGTCATGAGATTTAGCGCATGAGATTCAATGCATGAGTTTCAGGCAAAAGTTTCAGGGCATGAGATTCAGGGCATGAGTTTCAGGGCATGAGTTTCAGTGAAGGAGTTTCAGGTCATGTAATTCAGGGCATGAGTTTGAGGATATGAGATTCATGGCATGATATTCAGGACAGCAGTTTCAGGGCATGAGGTTCAGGACATGAGTTTCAGTGCAGTAGTTTCAGGGCATGAGATTCAGGGCATGAGTTTCAGGGCATGAGATTCAGGACAGGAGTTTGAAGGCATTAGATTCCGGGCATGAGTTTCAGTGCATGAGTTTGAGGGCAGGAGTTTCAGGGCATGAGATTCAGGACATGAGATTCAATGCATGAGTTTCAGGGCAGAAGTTTCAGGGCATGAGTTTCAGGGCATGAGATTCAGGGCAGGAGTTTCAAGGCATGAGATTCTGGGCATGAGTTTCAGGGCAGGTGATTCAGGGCAGGAGTTTAAGGCTATGAGATTCAGGGCATGAGTTTCAGGCCAGGAGAATCAGGGCTTGAGTTTCAGAGCATAACATTCAGGGGATGAGTTTCAGTGCATGAAATTCAGGGCATGAGATTCAGGGCATGAGTTTCTGGACAGGAGATTCAGGGCATGAGTGTCAGTGCATGAGTTTGAGGGCAGGGGTTTCAGGGCATGAGATTCAGGACGAGAGTTTCAGGGCATGAGTTTCAGGTCTGTGGTTTCAGGGCTTGAGACTCATGGCAGCAATGTCAGGGCAGGAGTTTCATGGCAGGAGTTTCACTCACGGCTTGAGATTCAGGGCAGGAGTTTTAGGGCATGTGATTCAAGGCTTGAGTTTCACTGCATGAGTTTCAGGGCAGGAATTGCAGGGTATGAGATTCAGGACATGAGTTTCAGGGCATGAGATTCAGGACAGGGGTTTCAAGGCATGAGATTCAGGGCATGAGTTCAGTGCATGAGTTTCAGTGTATGTGTTTGAGGGCAGGAGTTTCAGGGCATGAGATTCAGGGCATGAGTTTCAGGTCATGAGAATCAGGGCAGGAATTTCAGGGCATGTGATTCAGGGCATGAGTTTCTGGGCAGATGACTCAGGGCAGGAGTTTGAGGGCATGTGATTCAGGCATGAGTTTCAGTGCATGAGTTTCAGGGCAGATGTTTCAGGGTATGAGATTTAGGGCATGAGTTTCAGGGCATGATATTCAGGGCATGAGTTTTCAGGGCAGGAGTTTCAGGCCATGTAATTCAGGGCGTGAGTTTCAGGATATGAGAATCATGGCATGAGTTTCAGTGCAGGAGTTTCAGGGCATGAGATTCAGGGCATGAGTTTCAGGGCATGAGATTCAGGACAGGAATTTCAAGGCATGAGATTCAGGGCATGAGTTTCAGGGCATGAGATTCAGGGCAGGAATTTCAGGGCATGTGATTCAGATAATGAGTTTCTGGGCAGATGATTCAGCGCAGGAGTTTTAGGGCATGTGATTCAGGGCATGGGTTTCAGTGCAGTAGTTTCAGGGTATGAGATTTAGGGCATGAGTTTCAGTGCATGAGATTCAGGCTTGAATTTCAGGGCATGAGGTTCAGGGCATGAGTTTCAGTGCATGAGATTCAGGGCATACAGTTTCAGGGCATGAGGTTCAGGGCATGAGTTTCAGTGCATGAGATTCAGGGCATCAGTTTCAGGGCAGAAGTTTCAGTGCATGAGTTTCACGCATGAGATTCCCGGCATGAGATTCAGGGCATGAGGTTTAGGGTAGGTGTTTCAGTGCAAGAGTTTCAGTGCATGAGATTCAGGGCATGAGGTTTCAGGGCAGGAATTTCAGGGCATGACATTCAGGGCATGAATTTCAGGGCAGGAGATTCACGGCTTGAGTTTAAGGTCATGAGATTTAGCGCATGAGATTCAGTGCATGAGTTTCATGGCAGAAGTTTCAGGGCATGAGATTGAGGGCATGAGTTTCAGGACAGGAAAATAAGGGCTTGAGTTTCAGGGCATGAGATTCAGGGCATGAGTTTCAGGGCACGAGATTCAGGACAAGAGTTTGAAGGCATGAGATTCAGGGCATGAGTTTCAGTGCATGAGTTTCAAGGCATGAGATTCAGGGCATGAGTTTCAGGGCAGGTGATTCAGGACAGGAGTTTAAGGCTATGAGATTCAGGGCATGAGTTTCGGGCCAGAAGAATCAGGGCTTGAGTTTCAGAGCATAACATTCAGGGGATGAGTTTCAGTGCATGAAATTCAGGGCATGAGATTCAGGGCATGAGTTTTAGGGTAGGTGTTTCAGTGCAAGAGTTTCAGGGCATGATATTCAGGGCATGAGTTTCAAGGCAGGAATTTCAGGGCATGACATTCAGGGCATGTGTTTTAGGGCAGGTGTTTCAGTGCATGTGATTCAGGACAGGAGTTTGAAGGCATGAGATTCAGAGCATAAGTTTCAGTGCATGGGTTTGAGGGCAGGAGTTTCAAAGCATGGATTTCAGGTCTGTGGTTTCAGGGCTTGAGATTCAGGGCAGCAGTTTCAGGGCAGGAGATTCAGGGCAGGTGTTTCAGTGCAAGAGTTCAGTGCAAGAGTTTCAGGGCATGTCTTTCAGTGCATGAGTTTCAGGGCAGGAGTTTCAGAGCTGAGATTCAGGGGCATGAGTTTCAGGGCAGGAGATTCACGGCTTGAGTTTAAGGTCATGAGATTTAGCGCATGAGATTCAATGCATGAGTTTCAGGGCAAAAGTTTCAGGGCATGAGATTCAGGGCATGAGTTTCAGGGCATGAGTTTCAGTGAAGGAGTTTCAGGGCATGTAATTCAGGGCATGAGTATGAGGATATGAGATTCATGGCATGATATTCAGGACAGCAGTTTCAGAGCATAACATTCAGGGGATGAGTTTCAGTGCATGAAATTCAGGGCATGAGATTCAGGGCATGAGTTTCTGGACAGGAGATTCAGGGCATGAGTGTCAGTGCATGAGTTTGAGGGCAGGGGGTTTCAGGGCATGAGATTCAGGACGAGAGTTTCAGGGCATGAGATTCATGGCAGGAGTTTCAGTGCAGGAGTTTCTGGGCATGAGATTCAGGCATGAGTTTTCAGGGCAGGAATTTCAGGGCATGAGATTCAGGGCATGAGTTTTAGGGTAGGTGTTTCAGTGCAAGAGTTTCAGGGCATGATATTCAGGCATGAGTTTCAGGGCAGGAATTTCAGGGCATGCATTCAGGGCATGTGTTTTAAAGCAGGTGTTTCAGTGCAAGAGTTTGAGGGCATGAGATTCAGGGCATGAGTTTCAAGGCAGGAGATTCAGGGCAGGACGATACAAGGCATGAGATTCGGGGCCTGAGTTTCAAAGCAGGTGTTTTAGGGCACGTGTTTCAGTGCAGGAGATTCAGAGCATGAGTTTCAGTGCATGAGTTTGAGGGCAGGAGTTTCACGGCTTGTTATTCAGGGCATGAGTTTCAGGGCATGAGATTCAGGGCAGGAATTTCAGGGCATGAGATTCAGATAATGGAGTTTCTGGACAAATGATTCAGGGCAGGAGTTTTAGGGCATGTGATTCAGGGCATGAGTTTCAGTGCATGAGTTTCAGAGCAGGAATTTCAGGTATGAGATTCAGGACATGAGTTTCAGGGCATGAGATTCAGGGCATGAGTTTCAGTGCAGGAGTTTCAGGGCATGAGATTCAGGGCATGAGTTTCAGGGCATGAGATTCAGGACAGGAATTTCAAGGCATGAGTTTCAGTGCATGAGTTTCAGTGTATGTGTTTGAGGGCAGGAGTTTCAGGGCATGAGATTCAGGGCATGAGTTTCAGGTCATTGAGAATCAGGGCAGGAATTTCAGGGCATGTGATTCAGGGCATGAGTTTCTGGGCAGATGATTCAGGCAAGAGTTTGAGGGCATGTGATTCAGGCCATGAGTTTCAGTGCATGAGTTTCAGGGCAGATGTTTCAGGGTATGAGATTTAGGGCATGAGTTTCAGGGCATGATATTCAGGTCATGAGTTTCAGGGCAGGAGTTTCAGGGCATGAGATTCAGGGCATGAGTTTCAGGGCATGAGATTCAGGACAGGAATTTCAAGGCATGAGATTTAGGGCATGAGTTTCAGGGCATGAGATTCAGGGCAGGAATTTCAGGGCATGTGATTCAGATAATGAGTTTCTGGGCAGATGATTCAGCGCAGGAGTTTTAGGGCATGTGATTCAGGGCATGAGTTTCAGTGCAGGAAGTGTATGAGATTTAGGGCATGAGTTTCAGTGCATGAGATTCAGGGCTTGAATTTCAGGGCATGAGGTTCAGGGCATGAGTTTCAGTGCATGAGATTCAGGGCATCAGTTTCAGGCAGAAGTTTCAGTGCATGAGTTTCACGCATGAGATTCCGGGCATGAGATTCAGGGCATGAGTTTCAGGGCAGGATTTCAGCGCATGAGATTCAGGGCATGAATTTCAGGGCAGGAGATTCACGGCTTGAGTTTAAGGTCATGAGATTTAGCGCATGAGATTCAGTGCATGAGTTTCAGGGCAGAAGTTTCAGGGCATGAGATTGAGGGCAGGAGTTTCAGGACAGGAAAATAAGAATTGAGTTTCAGGGCATGAGATTCAGGGCATGAGTTTCAGGGCATGAGTTTCAGGGCATGTAATTCAGGGCCTGAGATTCAGTGCATGAGTTTGAGGGCAGGAGTTTCAAGGCATGAGATTCAGGGCATGAGTTTCAGGGCAGGAGAATCAGGGCTTGAGTTTCAGCGCATGGGATTCAGGGCATGAGTTTCAGGGCACGAGATTCAGGACAGGAGTTTCAAGGCATGAGATTCAGGGCATGAGTTTCAGTGCATGAGTTTGAGGGCAGGAGTTTCAAGGCATGAGATTCTGGGCATGAGTTCAGCGCATGAGATTCAGGGCAGGAGTTTCAGGGTATGAGATTTAGGGCATGAGTTTCAGTGCATGAGATTCAGGGCTTCAGTTTCAGGGCATAAGGTTCTGGGCATGAGTTTCAGTGCATGAGATTCAGGGCATCAGTTTCACGGCAGGAGTTTCAGTGCATGAGTTTCACGGCATGAGATTCAGAGCATGAGGTTCAGGGCATGAGTTTTAGGGTAGGTGTTTCATTGCAAGAGTTTCAGGGCATGAGATACATGGCATGAGTTTCAGGGCAGGAATTTCAGGGCATGAGATTCAGGGCATGTGTTTTAGGGCACGTGTTTCAGTGCAAGACTTGAGGGCATGAGATTCAGGGCATGAGTTTCAAGGCAGGAGATTCAGGGCATGAGATTCTGTGCTTGACTTTCAAGGCAGGTGTTTTAGGGCACGTATTTCAGTGCCAGGAGTTTCAGGGCAGGAGATTCAGAGCATGAGTTTCAGTGCATGAGTTTGAGAGGCAGGAGTTTCACGGCATGAGATTCAGGGCATGAGTTTCAGGGCATGGGTTTCAGGTCTGTGGTTTCAGGGCTTGAGATTCAGGGCAGGCAGTTTCAGGGCAGGAGATTCAGGGCAGGAGATTCAGGGCAGATGTTTCATTGCAAGAGTTTCAGTGCAAGAGTTTCAGGGCATGTCTTTCAGTGCATGAGTTTCAGGGCAGGAGTTT
Source organism: Mobula birostris (assembly GCF_030028105.1). Classification (NCBI taxonomy): domain Eukaryota; kingdom Metazoa; phylum Chordata; class Chondrichthyes; order Myliobatiformes; family Myliobatidae; genus Mobula; species Mobula birostris. Next base: position 201,521 of record NW_027278388.1, on the reverse strand, counting down.
CAGAGCATGAGATTCAGGGCATGAGTTTAAGGTCATGAGATTTAGCGCATGAGATTCAGTGCATGAGTTTCAGGGCATGAGTTTCAGGCAGGGAGTTTCAGGGCATGTAATTCAGGGCGTGAGTTTCAGGATATGAGATTCATGGCATGAGTTTCAGTGCAGGAGTTTCAGGGCATGAGATTCAGATAATGAGTTTCTGGACAGATGATTCAGGGCAGGAGTTTTAGGGCATGTGATTCAGGGCATGAGTTTCAGTGTATGTGTTTGAGGGCAGGAGTTTCAGGGCATGAGATTCAGGGCATGAGTTTCAGGTCATGAGAGTCAGGGCAGGAATTTCAGTGGCATGTGATTCAGGGCATGAGTTTCTGGGCAGATGATTCAGGGAAGGAGTTTGAGGGCATGTGATTCAGGGCATGAGTTTCAGTGCATGAGTTTCAGGGCAGATGTTTCAGGGTATGAGATTTAGGGCATGAGTTTCAGGGCATGATATTCAGGGCATGAGTTTCAGGGCAGGAGTTTCAGGCCATGTAATTCAGGGCGTGAGTTTCAGGATATGAGAATCATGGCATGAGTTTCAGTGCAGGAGTTTCAGGGCATGAGATTCAGGGCATGAGTTTCAGGGCATGAGATTCAGGACAGGAATTTCAAGGCATGAGATTCAGGGCATGAGTTTCAGGGCATGAGATTCAGGGCAGGTATTTCAGGGCATGTGATTCAGATAATGAGTTTCTGGCAGATGATTCAGCGCAGGAGTTTTAGGGCATGTGATTCAGGGCATGAGTTTCAGTGCAGGAGTTTCAGGGTATGAGATTTAGGGTATGAGTTTCAGTGCATGAGATTCAGGGCTTGAATTTCAGGGCATGAGGTTCAGGGCATGAGTTTCAGTGCATGAGATTCAGGGCATCAGTTTCAGGGCAGAAGTTTCAGTGCATGAGTTTCACGCATGAGATTCCGGGCATGAGATTCAGGCATGAGGTTTAGGGTAGGTGTTTCAGTGCAAGAGTTTCAGTGCATGAGATTCAGGGCATGAGTTTCAGGCAGGAATTTCAGGGCATGAGATTCAGGGGCATGAATTTCAGGGCAGGAGATTCACGGCTTGAGTTTAAGGTCATGAGATTTAGCGCATGAGATTCAGTGCATGAGTTTCAGGGCAGAAGTTTCAGGGCATGAGATTGAGGGCATGAGTTTCAGGACAGGAAAATAAGGGCTTGAGTTTCAGGGCATGAGATTCAGGGCATGAGTTTCAGGGCATGAGTTTCAGGGCAGGAGTTTCAGGGCATGTAATTCAGGGCGTGAGTTTCAGTGCATGAGTTTGAGGGCAGGAGTTTCAAGTCATGAGATTCAGGGCATGAGTTTCAGGGCAGGAGAATCAGGGCTTGAGTTTCAGGGCATGGGATTCAGGGCATGAGATTCAGGACGAGAGTTTCAGGGCATGAGTTTCAGGTCTGTGGTTTCAGGGCTTGAGATTCAGGGCAGCAATTTCAGGGCAGGAGTTTCATGGCAGGAGTTTCAAGGCATGAGATTCAGGGCAAGAGTTTCATGGCAGGACTTTCAGTGCAGGAGTTTCTGGGCATGAGATTCAGGGCATGAGTTTCAGGGCAGGAATTTCAGGGCATGAGATTCAGGGCATGAGTTTTAGGGTAGGGTGTTTCAGTGCAAGAGTTTCAGGCATGATATTCAGGGCATGAGTTTCAGGGCAGGAATTTCAGGGCATGACATTCAGGGCATGTGTTTTAGGGCAGGTGTTTCAGTGCATGTGATTCAGGACAGGAGTTTGAAGGCATGAGATTCAGAGCATAAGTTTCAGTGCATGAGTTTGAGGGCAGGAGTTTCAGGGCATGAGATTCAGGACATGAGTTTCAGGGCATGACATTCAGTACATGAGTTTCAGGGTATGAGATTCAGGACATGAGTTTCAGGGCATGAGATTCACGACATGAGTTTCAGGGCATGGATTTCAGGTCTGTGGTTTCAGGGCTTGAGATTCAGGGCAGCAGTTTCAGGGCAGGAGATTCAGGGCAGGTGTTTCAGTGCAAGAGTTTCAGTGCAAGAGTTTCAGGGCATGTCTTTCAGTGCATGAGTTTCAGGGCAGGAGTTTCAGAGCTTGAGATTCAGGGCATGAGTTTCAGGGCAGGAGATTCACGGCTTGAGTTTAAGGTCATGAGATTTAGCGCATGAGATTCAATGCATGAGTTTCAGGGCAAAGTTTCAGGGCATGAGATTCAGGGCATGAGTTTCAGGGCATGAGTTTCAGTGAAGGAGTTTCAGGGCATGAGTTTGAGGATATGAGATTCATGGCATGATATTCAGGACAGTAGTTTCAGGGCATGAGGTTCAGGACATGAGTTTCAGTGCAGTAGTTTCAGAGCATGAGATTCAGGGCATGAGTTTTCAGGGCATGAGATTCAGGACAGGAGTTTGAAGGCATGAGATTCCGGGCATGAGTTTCAGTGCATGAGTTTGAGGGCAGGAGTTTCAGGGCATGAGATTCAGGACATGAGTTTCAGGCGATGAAATTCAATGAATGAGTTTCAGGGCAGAAGTTTCAGGGCATGAGTTTCAGGGTATGAGATTCAGGGCAGGAGTTTCAAGGCATGAGATTCAGGGCATGAGTTTGAGGGCAGGAGTTTCACGGCATGAGATTCAGGGCATGAGTTTCTGGGCATGAGATTCAGGGCAGGTATTTCAGGGCATGGTGATTCAGATAATGGGTTTCTGTGCAGATGATTCAGGGCAGGAGTTTCAGGGTATGAGATTTAGGGCATGAGTTTCAGTGCATGAGATTCAGGGCTTGAATTTCAGGGCATGAGGTTCAGGGCATGAGTTCAGTGCATGAGATTCAGGGCATCAGTTTCAGGACAGAAGTTTCAGTGCATGAGTTTCACGCATGAGATTCCGGGCATGAGATTCAGGGCATGAGGTTTAGGGTAGGTGTTTCAGTGCAAGAGTTTCAGTGCATGAGATTCAGGGCATGAGTTTCAGGGCAGGAATTTCAGGGCATGAGATTCAGGGCATGAATTTCAGGGCAGGAGATTCACGGCTTGAGTTTAAGGTCATGAGATTTAGCGCATGAGATTCAGTGCATGAGTTTCAGGGCAGAAGTTTCAGGGCATGAGATTGAGGGCATGAGTTTCAGGACAGGAAAATAAGGGCTTGAGTTTCAGGGCATGAGATTCAGGGCATGAGTTTCAGGCATGAGTTTCAGGGCAGGAGTTTCAGGGCATGTAATTCAGGGCGTGAGTTTCAGTGCATGAGTTTGAGGGCAGGAGTTTCAAGTCATGAGATTCAGGGCATGAGTTTCAGGGCAGGAGAATCAGGGCTTGAGTTTCAGGGCATGGGATTCAGGGCATGAGATTCAGGACGAGAGTTTCAGGGCATGAGTTTCAGGTCTGTGGTTTCAGGGGCTTGAGATTCAGGGCAGCAATTTCAGGGGCAGGAGTTTCATGCAGGAGTTTCAAGGCATGAGATTCAGGGCAAGAGTTTCATGCAGGAGTTTCAGTGCAGGAGTTTCTGGGCATGAGATTCAGGGCATGAGTTTCAGGCAGGAATTTCAGGGCATGAGATTCAGGGCATGAGTTTTAGGGTAGGTGTTTCAGTGCAAGAGTTTCAGGGCATGATATTCAGGGCATGAGTTTCCGGGCAGGAATTCAGGGCATGACATTCAGGGCATGTGTTTTAGGGCAGGTGTTTCAGTGCATGTGATTCAGGGCAGGAGTTTGAAGGCATGAGATTCAGAGCATAAGTTTCAGTGCATGAGTTTGAGGGCAGGAGTTTCAGGGCATGAGATTCAGGACATGAGTTTCAGTGCATGACATTCAGTACATGAGTTTCAGGGTATGAGATTCAGGACATGAGTTTCAGGGCATGAGATTCACGACATGAGTTTCAGGGCATGGATTTCAGGTCTGTGGTTTCAGGGCTTGAGATTCAGAGCAGCAGTTTCAGGGCAGGAGATTCAGGGCAGGTGTTTCAGTGCAAGAGTTTCAGTGCAAGAGTTTCAGGGCATGTCTTTCAGTGCATGAGTTTCAGGGCAGAAGTTTCAGAGCTTGAGATTCAGGGCATGAGTTTCAGGGCAGGAGATTCACGGCTTGAGTTTAAGGTCATGAGATTTAGCGCATGAGATTCAATGCATGAGTTTCAGGGCAAAAGTTTCAGGGCATGAGATTCAGGGCATGAGTTTCAGGGCATGAGTTTCAGTGAAGGGAGTTTCAGGGCATGAGTTGAGGATATGAGATTCATGGCATGATATTCAGGACAGTAGTTTCAGGGCATGAGGTTCAGGACATGAGTTTCAGTGCAGTAGTTTCAGAGTATGAGATTCAGGGCATGAGTTTCAGGGCATGAGATTCAGGACAGGAGTTTGAAGGCATGAGATTCCGGGCATGAGTTTCAGTGCATGAGTTTGAGGGCAGGAGTTTCAGGCAGAAGTTTCAGGCATGAGTTTCAGGGTATGAGATTCAGGGCAGGAGTTTCAAGGCATGAGATTCAGGGCATGAGTTTCAGGGCATGAGTTTCAGGGCATGAGATTCAGGACAGGAGTTTGAAGGCATGAGATTCCGGGCATGAGTTTCAGGGCATGAGATTCAGGACTGGAATTTCAAGGCATGAGATTCAGGGCATGAGTTTCAGGGCATGAGATTCAGGGCAGGAATTTCAGGGCATGTGATTCAGATAATGAGTTTCTGGGCAGATGATTTAGCGCAGGAGTTTTAGGGCATGTGATTCAGGGCATGAGTTTCAGTGCAGTAGTTTCAGGTATGAGATTTAGGGCATGAGTTTCAGTGCATGAGATTCAGGGCTTGAATTTCAGGGCATGAGGTTCAGGGCATGAGTTTCAGTGCATGAGATTCAGGGCATCAGTGTCAGGGCAGAAGTTTCAGTGCATGAGTTTCACGCATGAGATTCCGGGCATGAGATTCAGGGCATTTGGTTTAGGGTAGTTGTTTGAGTGCAAGAGTTTCAGTGCATGAGATTCAGGGCATGAGTTTCAGGGCAGGAATTTCAGGGCATGACATTCAGGGCATGAATTTCAGGGCAGGAGATTCACGGCTTGAGTTTAAGGTCATGAGATTTAGCGCATGAGACTCAGTGCATGAGTTTCAGGGCAGAAGTTTCAGGCATGAGATTGAGGGCATGAGTTTCAGGACAGGAAAATAAGGGCTTGAGTTTCAGGGCATGAGATTCAGGGCATGAGTTTCAGGGCATGAGTTTCAGGGCAGGAGTTTCAGGGCATGTAATTCAGGGCGTGAGTTTCAGTGCATGAGTTTGAGGCAGGAGTTTCAAGGCATGAGATTCAGGGCATGAGTTTCAAGGCATGAGATTCAGGGCATGAGTAGTTTCAGGGCAGGTGATTCAGGGCAGGAGTTTAAGGCTATGAGGTTCAGGGCATGAGTTTCGGGCCAGAAGAATCAGGGCTTGAGTTTCATAGCATAACATTCAGGGGATGAGTTTCAGTGCATGAAATTCAGGGCATGAGATTCAGGGCATGAGTTTCAGGACAGGAGATTCAGGGCATGAGTGTCAGTGCATGGGTTTGAGGGCAGGGGATTCAGGGCATGAGATTCAGGCCGAGAGTTTCAGGGCATGAGTTTCAGGTCTGTGGTTTCAGGGCTTGAGATTCAGGGCAGCAATTTCAGGGCAGGAGTTTCATGGCAGGAGTTTCAGGGCATGAGATTCAGGGCAAGAGTTTCATGGCAGGAGTTTCAGTGCAGGAGTTTCCGGGCATGAGATTCAGGGCATGAGTTTCAGGGCAGGAATTTCAGGGCATGAGATTCAGGGCATGAGTTTTAGGGTAGGTGTTTCAGTGCAAGAGTTTCAGGGCATGATATTCAGGGCATGAGTTTCAGGGCAGGAATTTCAGGGCATGACATTCAGGGCATGTGTTTTAGGGCAGGTGTTTCAGTGCATGTGATTCAGGACAGGAGTTTGAAGGCATGAGATTCAGAGCATAAGTTTCAGTGCATGAGTTTGAGGGCAGGAGTTTCAGGGCATGGATTTCAGGTCTGTGGTTTCAGGGCTTGAGATTCAGGGCAGCAGTTTCAGGGCAGGAGATTCAGGGCAGGTGTTTCAGTGCAAGAGTTTCAGTGCAAGAGTTTCAGGGCATGTCTTTCAGTGCATGAGTTTCAGGGCAGGAGTTTCAGAGCTTGAGATTCAGGGCATGAGTTTCAGGGCAGGAGATTCACGGCTTGAGTTTAAGGTCATGAGATTTAGCGCATGAGATTCAATGCATGAGTTTCAGGGCAAAAGTTTCAGGGCATGAGATTCAGGGCATGAGTTTCAGGGCATGAGTTTCAGTGAAGGAGTTTCAGGGCATGTAATTCAGGGCATGAGTATGAGGATATGAGATTCATGGCATGATATTCAGGACAGCAGTTTCAGGGCATGAGGTTCAGGACATGAGTTTCAGTGCAGTATTTTCAGGGCATGAGATTCAGGGCATGAGTTTCAGGGCATGAGATTCAGGACAGGAGTTTGAAGGCATGAGATTCCGGGCATGAGTTTCAGTGCATGAGTTTGAGGGCAGGAGTTTCAGGGCATGAGATTCAGGACATGAGTTTCAGGCGATGAGATTCAATGCATGAGTTTCAGGGCAGAAGTTTCAGGGCATTAGTTTCAGGGCATGACATTCAGGGCAGGAGTTTCAAGGCATGAGATTCTGGGCATGAGTTTCAGGGCAGGTGATTCAGGGCAGGAGTTTAAGGCTATGAGATTCAGGGCATGAGTTTCAGGCCAGGAGAATCAGGGCTTGAGTTTCAGAGCTTAACATTCAGGGGATGAGTTTCAGTGCATGAAATTCAGGGCATGAGATTCAGGGCATGAGTTTCTGGACAGGAGATTCAGGGCATGAGTGTCAGTGCCTGAGTTTGAGGGCAGGGGTTTCAGGGCATGAGATTCAGGACGAGAGTTTCAGGGCATGAGTTTCAGGTCTGTGGTTTCAGGGCTTGAGACTCATGGCAGCAATTTCAGGGCAGGAGTTTCATGGCAGGAGTTTCAGGGCATGAGATTCAGGGCAAGAGTTTCATGGCAGGAGTTTCAGTGCAGGAGTTTCTGGGCATGAGATCAGGGCATGAGTTTCAGGGCAGGAATTTCAGGGCATGAGATTCAGGGCATGAGTTTTAGGGTAGGTGTTTCAGTGCAAGAGTTTCAGGGCATGACATTCAGGGCATGAGTTTCAGGGCAGGAATTTCAGGGCATGGCATTCAGGGCATGTGTTTTAGGGCAGGTGTTTCAGTGCAAGAGTTTGAGGGCATGAGATTCAGGGCATGAGTTTCAAGGCAGGAGATTCAGGGCAGGAGATACAAGGCATGAGATTCGGGGCCTGAGTTTCAAGCAGGTGTTTTAGGGCACGTGTTTCAGTGCAGGAGATTCAGAGCATGAGTTTCACTGCATAAGTTTGAGGGCAGGAGTTTCACGGCTTGAGATTCAGGGCATGAGTTTCAGGGCATGAGATTCAGGGCAGGAATTTCAGGGCATGAGATTCAGATAATGAGTTTCTGGACAGATGATTCAGGGCAGGAGTTTTAGGGCATGTGATTCAGGGCATGAGTTTCAGTGCATGAGTTTCAGAGCAGGAATTTCAGGGTATGAGATTCAGGACATGAGTTTCAGGGCATGAGATTCAGGGCATGAGTTTCAGGGCAGGAGTTTCAGGCCATGTAATTCAGGGCGTGAGTTTCAGGATATGAGAATCATGGCATGAGCTTCAGTGCAGGAGTTTCAGGGCATGAGATTCAGGGCATGAGTTTCAGGGCATGAGATTCAGGACAGGAATTTCAAGGCATGAGATTCAGGGCATGAGTTTCAGTGCATGAGTTTCAGTGTATGTGTTTGAGGGCTTGAGTTTCAGGTCATGAGAATCAGGGCAGGAATTTCAGGGCATGTGATTCAGGGCATGAGTTTCTGGGCAGATGATTCAGGGCAGGAGTTTGAGGGCATGTGATTCAGGCCATGAGTTTCAGTGCATGAGTTTCAGGGCAGATGTTTCAGGGTATGAGATTTAGGGCATGAGTTTCAGGGCATGATATTCAGGTCATGAGTTTCAGGGCAGGAGTTTCAGGCCATGTAATTCAGGGCTTGAGTTTCAGGATATGAGAATCATGGCATGAGTTTCAGTGCAGGAGTTTCAGGGCATGAGATTCAGGGCATGAGTTTCAGGGCATGAGATTCAGGACAGGAATTTCAAGGCATGAGATTCAGGGCATGAGTTTCAGGGCATGAGATTCAGGGCAGGAATTTCAGGGCATGTGATTCAGGGCATGAGTTTCAGTGCAGGAAGGGTATGAGATTTAGGGCATGAGTTTCAGTGCATGAGATTCAGGGCATCAGTTTCAGGGCAGAAGTTTCAGTGCATGAGTTTCACGCATGAGATTCCGGGCATGAGATTCAGGGCATGAGGTTTAGGGTTGGTGTTTCAGTGCAAGAGTTTCAGTACATGAGATTCAGGGCATGAGTTTCAGGGCAGGAATTCAGGGCATGAGATTCAGGGCATGAATTTCAGGGCAGGAGATTCACGGCTTGAGTTTAAGGTCATGAGATTTAGCGCATGAGATTCAGTGCATGAGTTTCAGGGCAGAAGTTTCAGGGCATGAGATTGAGGGCATGAGTTTCAGGACAGGAAAATAAGGGCTTGAGTTTCAGGGCATGAGATTCAGGGCATGAGTTTCAGGGCATGAGTTTCAGGGCATGTAATTCAGGGCCTGAGTTTCAGTGCATGAGTTTGAGGGCAGGAGTTTCAAGGCATGAGATTCAGGGCATGAGTTTCAGGGCAGGAGAATCAGGGCTTGAGTTTCAGGGCATGGGATTCAGGGCATGAGTTTCAGGGCACGAGATTCAGGACAGGAGTTTCAAGGCATGAGATTCAGGGCATGAGTTTCAGTGCATGAGTTTCAGTGCATGAGTTTGAGGGCAGGAGTTTCAAGGCATGAGATTCTGGGCATGAGTTTCAGGGCATGAGATTCAGGGCAGGAGTTTCAGGGTATGAGATTTAGGGCATGAGTTTCAGTGCATGAGAAACAGGGCTTGAGTTTCAGGGCATAAGGTTCAGGGCATGAGTGTCAGTGCATGAGATTCAGGGCATCAGTTTCACGGCAGGAGTTTCAGTGCATGAGTTTCACGGCATGAGATTCAGAGCATGAGGTTCAGGGCATGAGTTTTAGGGTAGGTGTTTCAGTGCAAGAGTTTCAGGGCATGAGATTCAGGGCATGAGTTTCAGGGCAGGAATTTCAGGGCATGAGATTCAGGGCATGTGTTTTAGGGCACGTGTTTCAGTGCAAGACTTGAGGGCATGAGATTCAGGGCATGAGTTTCAAGGCAGGAGATTCAGGGCATGAGATTCTGTGCTTGACTTTCAAGGCAGGTGTTTTAGGGCACGTATTTCAGTGCAGGAGTTTCAGGGCAGGAGATTCAGAGCATGAGTTTCAGTGCATGAGTTTGAGAGGCAGGAGTTTCACGGCATGAGATTCAGGGCATGAGTTTCAGGGCATGGGTTTCAGGTCTGTGGTTTCAGGGCTTGAGATTCAGGGCAGCAGTTTCAGGGCAGGAGATTCAGGGCAGGAGATTCAGGGCAGATGTTTCATTGCAAGAGTTTCAGTGCAAGAGTTTCAGGGCAGGAGTTTCAGGGCATGTAATTCAGGGCGTGAGTTTCAGGATATGAGATTCATGGCATGAGTTTCAGATAATGAGTTTCTGGACAGATGATTCAGGGCAGGAGTTTTAGGGCATGTGATTCAGGGCATGAGTTTCAGTGTATGTGTTTGAGGGCAGGAGTTTCAGGGCATGAGATTCAGGGCATGAGTTTCAGGTCATGAGAGTCAGGGCAGGAATTTCAGGGCATGTGATTCAGGGCATGAGTTTCTGGGCAGATGATTCAGGGAAGGAGTTTGAGGGCATGTGATTCAGGGCATGAGTTTCAGTGCATGAGTTTCAGGGCAGATGTTTCAGGTAATGAGATTTAGGGCATGAGTTTCAGGACATGATATTCAGGGCATGAGTTTCAGGGCAGGAGTTTCAGGCCATGTAATTCAGGGCGTGAGTTTCAGGATATGAGAATCATGGCATGAGTTTCAGTGCAGGGGTTTCAGGGCATGAGATTCAGGGCATGAGTTTCAGGGCATGAGATTCAGGACAGGAATTTCAAGGCATGAGATTCAGGGCATGAGTTTCTGGGCATGAGATACAGGGCAGGAATTTCAGGGCATGTGATTCAGATAATGAGTTTCTGGGCAGATGATTCAGCGCAGGAGTTTTAGGGCATGTGATTCAGGGCATGAGTTTCAGTGCAGGAGTTACAGGGTATGAGATTTAGGGCATGAGTTTCAGTGCATGAGATTCAGGGCTTGAATTTCAGGGCATGAGGTTCAGGGCATGAGTTTCAGTGCATGAGATTCAGGGCATCAGTTTCAGGACAGAAGTTTCAGTGCATGAGTTTCACGCATGAGATTCCGGGCATGAGATTCAGGGCATGAGGTTTAGGGTAGGTGTTTCAGTGCAAGAGTTTCTGTGCATGAGATTCAGGGCATGAGTTTCAGGGCAGGAATTTCAGGGCATGAGATTCAGGGCATGAATTTCAGGGCAGGAGATTCACGGCTTGAGTTTAAGGTCATGAGATTTAGCGCATGAGATTCAGTGCATGAGTTTCAGGGCAGAAGTTTCAGGGCATGAGATTGAGGGCATGAGTTTCAGGACAGGAAAATAAGGGCTTGAGTTTCAGGGCATGAGATTCAGGGCATGAGTTTCAGGGCATGAGTTTCAGGGCAGGAGTTTCAGGGCATGTAATTCAGGGCGTGAGTTTCAGTGCATGAATTTGAGGGCAGGAGTTTCAAGTCATGAGATTCAGGGCATGAGTTTCAGGGCAGGAGAATCAGGGCTTGAGTTTCAGGGCATGGGATTTAGAGCATGAGATTCAGGACGAGAGTTTCAGGGCATGAGTTTCAGGTCTGTGGTTTCAGGGCTTGAGATTCAGGGCAGCAATTTCAGGGCAGGAGTTTCATGGCAGGAGTTTCAAGGCATGAGATTCAGGGCAAGAGTTTCATGGCAGGAGTTTCAGTGCAGGAGTTTCTGGGCATGAGATTCAGGGCATGAGTTTCAGGGCAGGAATTTCAGGGCATGAGATTCAGGGCACGAGTTTTAGGGTAGGTGTTTCAGTGCAAGAGTTTCAGGGCATGATATTCAGGGCATGAGTTTCAGGGCAGGAATTTCAGGGCATGACGTTCAGGGCATGTGTTTGAGGGCAGGTGTTTCAGTGCATGTGATTCAGGACAGGAGTTTGAAGGCATGAGATTCAGAGCATAAGTTTCAGTGCATGAGTTTGAGGGCAGGAGTTTCAGGGCATGAGATTCAGGACATGAGTTTCAGGGCATGAGATTCAGTACATGAGTTTCAGGGTATGAGATTCAGGACATGAGTTTCAGGGCATGAGATTCACGACATGAGTTTCAGGGCATGGATTTCAGGTCTGTGGTTTCAGGGCTTGAGATTCAGGGCAGCAGTTTCAGGGCAGGAGATTCAGGGCAGGTGTTTCAGTGCAAGAGTTTCAGTGCAAGAGTTTCAGGGCATGTCTTTCAGTGCATGAGTTTCAGGGCAGGAGTTTCAGAGCTTGAGATTCAGGGCATGAGTTTCAGGGCAGGTGATTCACGGCTTGAGTTTAAGGTCATGAGATTTAGCGCATGAGATTCAATGCATGAGTTTCAGGGCAAAAGTTTCAGGGCATGAGATTCAGGGCATGATTTTCAGTGAAGGAGTTTCAGGGCATGAGTTTGAGGATATGAGATTCATGGCATGATATTCAGGACAGCAGTTTCAGGGCATGAGGTTCAGGACATGAGTTTCAGTGCAGTAGTTTCAGAGCATGAGATTCAGGGCATGAGTTTCAGGGCATGAGATTCAGGACAGGAGTTTGAAGGCATGAGATTCCGGGCATGAGTTTCAGTGCATGAGTTTGAGGGCAGGAGTTTCAGGGCATGAGATTCAGGACATGAGTTTCAGGCGATCAGATTCAATGAATGAATTTCAGGGCAGAAGTTTCAGGGCATGAGTTTCAGGGCATGAGATTCAGGGTAGGAGTTTCAAGGCATGAGATTCTGGGCATGAGTTTCAGGGCAGGTGATTCAGGGCAGGAGTTTCAGTGCATGAGTTTGAGGGCAGGAGTTTCACGGCTTGAGATTCAGGGCATGAGTTTCAGGGCATGAGATTCAGGGCAGGAATTCCAGGGCATGAGATTCAGATAATGAGTTTCTGGACAGATGATTCAGGGCAGGAGTTTTAGGGCATGTGATTCAGGGCATGAGTTTCAGTGCATGAGTTTCAGGGCAGGAATTTCAGGGTATGAGATTCAGGACATGAGTTTCAGGGCATGAGATTCAGGAGAGGGGTTTCAAGGCATGAGATTCAGGGCATGAGTTTCAGTGCATGAGTAACAGTGTATGTGTTTGAGGGCAGGAGTTTCAGGGCATGAGATTCAGGGCATGAGTTTCAGGTCATGAGAATCAGGGCAGGAATTTCAGGGCATGTGATTCAGGGCATGAGTTTCTGGGCAGATGATTCAGGGCAGGAGTTTGAGGGCATGTGATTCAGGGCATGAGTTTCAGTGCATGAGTTTCAGGGCAGATGTTTCAGGGTATGAGATTTAGGGCATGAGTTTCAGGGCATGATATTCAGGGCATGAGTTTCAGGGCAGGAGTTTCAGGCCATGTAATTCAGGGCGTGAGTTTCAGGATATGAGAATCATGGCATGAGTTTCAGTGCAGGAGTTTCAGGGCATGAGATTCAGGGCATGAGTTTCAGGGCATGAGATTCAGGACTGGAATTTCAAGGCATGAGATTCAGGGCATGAGTTTCAGGGCATGAGATTCAGGGCAGGAATTTCAGGGCATGTGATTCAGATAATGAGTTTCTGGGCAGATGATTCAGCGCAGGAGTTTTAGGGCATGTGATTCAGGGCATGAGTTTCAGTGCAGTAGTTTCAGGGTATGAGATTTAGGGCATGAGTTTCAGTGCATGAGATTCAGGGCTTGAATTTCAGGGCATGAGGTTCAGGGCATGAGTTTCAGTGCATGAGATTCAGGGCATCAGTTTCAGGGCAGAAGTTTCAGTGCATGAGTTTCACGCATGAGATTCCGGGCATGAGATTCAGGGCATGTGGTTTAGGGTAGGTGTTTCAGTGCAAGAGTTTCAGTGCATGAGATTCAGGGCATGAGTTTCAGGGCAGGAATTTCAGGGCATGACATTCAGGGCATGAATTTCAGGGCAGGAGATTCACGGCTTGAGTTTAAGGTCATGAGATTTAGCGCATGAGATTCAGTGCATGAGTTTCAGGGCAGAAGTTTCAGGGCATGAGATTGAGGGCATGAGTTTCAGGACAGGAAAATAAGGGCTTGAGTTTCAGGGCATGAGATTCAGGGCATGAGTTTCAGGGCAGGAGTTTCAGGGCATGTAATTCAGGGCGTGAGTTTCAGTGCGTGAGTTTGAGGGCAGGAGTTTCAAGGCATGAGATTCAGGGCATGAGTTTCAGGGCAGGAGAATCAGGGCTTGAGTTTCAGGGCATGGGATTCAGGGCATGAGTTTCAGGGCATGAGATTCAGGGCATGAGTTTCAGTGCATGAGTTTCAAGGCATGAGATTCAGGGCATGAGTTTATGGGCAGGTGATTCAGGGCAGGAGTTTAAGGCTATGAGGTTCAGGGCATGAGTTTCGGGCCAGAAGAATCAGGGCTTGAGTTTCAGAGCATAACATTCAGGGGATGAGTTTCAGTGCATGAAATTCAGGGCATGAGATTCAGGGCATGAGTTTCAGGACAGGAGATTCAGGGCATGAGTGTCAGTGCATGAGTTTGAGGGCAGGGGATTCAGGGCATGAGATTCAGGACGAGAGTTTCAGGGCATGAGTTTCAGGTCTGTGGTTTCAGGGCTTGAGACTCATGGCAGCAATTTCAGGGCAGGAGTTTCATGGCAGGAGTTTCAGGGCATGAGATTCAGGGCAAGAGTTTCATGGCAGGAGTTTCAGTGCAGGAGTTTCTGGGCATGAGATTCAGGGCATGAGTTTCAGGGCAGGAATTTCAGGGCATGAAATTCAGGGCATGAGTTTTAGGGTAGGTGTTTCATTGCAAGAGTTTCAGGGCATGATATTCAGGGCATGAGTTTCAGGGCAGGAATTTCAGGGCATGGCATTCAGGGCATGTGTTTTAGGGCAGGTGTTTCAGTGCAAGAGTTTGAGGGCATGAGATTCAGGGCATGAGTTTCAAGGCAGGAGATTCAGGGCAGGAGATACAAGGCATGAGATTCGGGGCCTGAGTTTCAAGCAGGTGTTTTAGGGCACGTGTTTCAGTGCAGGAGATTCAGAGCATGAGTTTCAGTGCATGAGTTTGAGGGCAGGAGTTTCACGGCTTGAGATTCAGGGCATGAGTTTCAGGGCATGAGATTCAGGGCAGGAATTTCAGGGCATGAGATTCAGATAATGAGTTTCTGGACAGATGATTCAGGGCAGGAGTTTTAGGGCATGTGATTCAGGGCATGAGTTTCAGTGCATGAGTTTCAGAGCAGGAATTTCAGGGTATGAGATTCAGGACATGAGTTTCAGGGCATGAGATTCAGCGCATGAGTTTCAGGGCAGGAGTTTCAGGCCATTTAATTCAGGGCGTGAGTTTCAGGATATGAGAATCATGGCATGAGTTTCAGTGCAGGAGTTTCAGGGCATGAGATTCAGGGCATGAGTTTCAGGGCATGAGATTCAGGACAGGAATTTCAAGGCATGAGATTCAGGGCATGAGTTTCAGTGCATGAGTTTCAGTGTATGTGTTTGAGGGCAGGAGTTTCAGGGCATGAGATTCAGGGCATGAGTTTCAGGTCATGAGAATCAGGGCAGGAATTTCAGGGCATGTGATTCAGGGCATGAGTTTCTGGGCAGATGATTCAGGGCAGGAGTTTGAGGGCATGTGATTCAGGGCATGAGTTTCAGTGCATGAGTTTCAGGGCAGATGTTTCAGGGTATGAGATTTAGGGCATGAGTTTCAGGGCATGATATTCAGGTCATGAGTTTCAGGGCAGGAGTTTCAGGCCATATAATTCAGGGCGTGAGTTTCAGGATATGAGAATCATGGCATGAGTTTCAGTGCAGGAGTTTCAGGGCATGAGATTCAGGGCATGAGTTTCAGGGCATGAGATTCAGGACAGGAATTTCAAGGCATGAGATTCAGGGCATGAGTTTCAGGGCATGAGATTCAGGGCAGGAATTTCAGGGCATGTGATTCAGATAATCAGTTTCTGGGCAGATGATTCAGCGCAGGAGTTTTAGGGCATGTGATTCAGGGCATGAGTTTCAGTGCAGGAAGGGTATGAGATTTAGGGCATGAGTTTCAGTGCATGAGATTCAGGGCTTGAATTTCAGGGCATGAGGTTCAGGGCATGAGTTTCAGTGCATGAAATTCAGGGCATCAGTTTCAGGGCAGAAGTTTCAGTGCATGAGTTTCACGCATGAGATTCCGGGCATGAGATTCAGGGCATGAGTTTCAGGGCAGGAATTTCAGGGCATGAGATTCAGGGCATGAATTTCAGGGCAGGAGATTCACGGCTTGAGTTTAAGGTCATGAGATTTAGCGCATGAGATTCAGTGCATGAGTTTCAGGGCAGAAGTTTCAGGGCATGAGATTGAGGGCATGAGTTTCAGGACAGGAAAATAAGGGCTTGAGTTTCAGGGCATGAGATTCAGGGCATGAGTTTCAGGGCATGAGTTTCAGGGCATGTAATTCAGGGCCTGAGTTTCAGTGCATGAGTTTGAGGGCAGGAGTTTCAAGGCATGAGATTCAGGGCATGAGTTTCAGGGCATGAGATTCAGGGCAGGAATTTCAGGGCATGTGATTCAGATAATGAGTTTCTGGGCAGATGATTCAGCGCAGGAGTTTTAGGGCATGTGATTCAGGGCATGAGTTTCAGTGCAGGAGTTTCAGGGTATGAGATTTAGGGCATGTGTTTCAGTGCATGAGATTCAGGGCTTGAATTTCAGGGCATGAGGTTCAGGGCATGAGTTTCAGTGCATGAGATTGAGGGCATCAGTTTCAGGGCAAAAGTTTCAGTGCATGAGATTCCGGGCATGAGATTCAGGGCATGAGGTTTAGGGTAGGTGTTTCAGTGCAAGAGTTTCAGTGCATGAGATTCAGGGCATGAGTTTCAGGGCATGAATTTCAGGGCAGGAGATTCACGGCTTGAGTTTAAGGTCATGAGACTTAGCGCATGAGATTCAGTGCATGAGTTTCAGGGCAGAAGTTTCAGGGCATGAGATTGAGGGCATGAGTTTCAGGACAGGAAAATAAGGGCTTGAGTTTCAGGGCATGAGATTCAGGGCATGAGTTTCAGGGCATGAGTTTCAGGGCAGGAGTTTAAGGGCATGTAATTCAGGGCGTGAGTTTCAGTGCATGAGTTTGAGGGCAGGAGTTTCAAGGCATGAGATTCAGGGCATGAGTTTCAGGGCAGGAGAATCAGGGCTTGAGTTTCAGGGCATGGGATTCAGGGCATGAGTTTCAGGGCACGAGATTCAGGACAGGAGTTTCAAGGCATGAGATTCAGGGCATGAGTTTCAGTGCATGGGTTTCAGTGCATGAGTTTGAGGGCAGGAGTTTCAAGGCATGAGATTCTGGGCATGAGTTTCAGGGCATGAGATTCAGGGCAGGAATTTCAGGGCATGTGATACAGATAATGAGTTTCTGTGCAGATGATTCAGGGCAGGAGTTTTAGGGCATGTGATTCAGGCATGAATTTCAGTGCATGAGTTTCAGGGCAGGAGTTTCAGGGTATGAGATTTAGGGCATGAGTTTCAGTGCATGAGATTCAGGGCTTGAGTTTCAGGGCATAAGGTTCAGGGCATGAGTGTCAGTGCATGAGATTCAGGGCATCAGTTTCACGGCAGGAGTTTCAGTGCATGAGTTTCACGGCATGAGATTCAGAGCATGAGGTTCAGGGCATGAGTTTTAGGGTAGGTGTTTCAGTGCAAGAGTTTCAGGGCATGAGATTCAGGGCATGAGTTTCAGGGCAGGAATTTCAGGGCATGAGATTCAGGGCATGTGTTTTAGGGCACGTGTTTCAGTGCAAGACTTGAGGGCATGAGATTCAGGGCATGAGTTTCAAGGCAGGAGATTCAGGGCATGAGATTCTGTGCTTGACTTTCAAGGCAGGTGTTTTAGGGCACGTATTTCAGTGCAGGAGTTTCAGGGCAGGAGATTCAGAGCATGAGTTTCAGTGCATGAGTTTGAGAGGCAGGAGTTTCCCGGCATGAGATTCAGGGCATGAGTTTCAGGGCATGGGTTTCAGGTCTGTGGTTTCAGGGCTTGAGATTCAGGGCAGCAGTTTCAGAGCAGGAGATTCAGGGCAGGAGATTCAGGGCAGGTGTTTCATTGCAAGAGTTTCAGTGCAAGACTTTCAGGGCATGTCTTTAAGTGCATGAGTTTCAGGGCAGGAGTTTCAGTGCATGAGATTCAGAGCATGAGTTTAAGGTCATGAGATTTAGCGCATGAGATTCAGTGCATGAGTTTCAGGGCATGAGATTCAGGGCAGGAATTTCAGGGCATGTGATTCAGGGCATGAGTTTCTGGGCAGATGATTCAGGGCAGGAGTTTGAGGGCATGTGATTCAGGGCATGAGTTTCAGTGCATGAGTTTCAGGGCAGATGTTTCAGGGTATGAGATTTAGGGCATGAGTTTCAGGGCATGATATTCAGGGCATGAGTTTCAGGGCAGGAGTTTCAGGCCATGTAATTCAGGGCGTGAGTTTCAGGATATGAGAATCATGGCATGAGTTTCAGTGCAGGAGTTTCAGGGCATGAGATTCAGGGCATGAGTTTCAGGGCATGAGATTCAGGACAGGAATTTCAAGGCATGAGATTCAGGGCATGGGTTTCAGGGCATGAGATTCAGGGCAGGAATTTCAGGGCATGTGATTCAGATAATCAGTTTCTGGGCAGATGATTCAGCGCAGGAGTTTTAGGGCATGTGATTCAGGGCATGAGTTTCAGTGCAGGAAGGGTATGAGATTTAGGGCATGAGTTTCAGTGCATGAGATTCAGGGCATCAGTTTCGGGCAGAAGTTTCAGTGCATGAGTTTCACGCATGAGATTCCGGGCATGAGATTCAGGGCATGAGGTTTAGGGTAGGTGTTTCAGTGCAAGAGTTTCAGTGCATGAGATTCAGGGCATGAGTTTCAGGGCAGGAATTTCAGGGCATGAGATTCAGGGCATGAATTTCAGGGCAGGAGATTCACGGCTTGAGTTTAAGGTCATGAGATTTAGCGCATGAGATTCAGTGCATGAGTTTCAGGGCAGAAGTTTCAGGGCATGAGATTGAGGGCATGAGTTTCAGGACAGGAAAATAAGGGCTTGAGTTTCAGGGCATGAGATTCAGGGCATGAGTTTCAGGGCATGAGTTTCAGGGCATGTAATTCAGGGCCTGAGTTTCAGTGCATGAGTTTGAGGGCAGGAGTTTCAAGGCATGAGATTCAGGGCATGAGTTTCAGGGCATGAGATTCAGGGCAGGAATTTCAGGGCATGTGATTCAGATAATGAGTTTCTGGGCAGATGATTCAGCGCAGGAGTTTTAGGGCATGTGATTCAGGGCATGAGTTTCAGTGCAGGAGTTTCAGGGTATGAGATTTAGGGCATGAGTTTCAGTGCATGAGATTCAGGGCTTGAATTTCAGGGCATGAGGTTCAGGGCATGAGTTTCAGTGCATGAGATTGAGGGCATCAGTTTCAGGGCAGAAGTTTCAGTGCATGAGATTCCGGGCATGAGATTCAGGGCATGAGGTTTAGGGTAGGTGTTTCAGTGCAAGAGTTTCAGTGCATGAGATTCAGGGCATGAGTTTCAGGGCAGGAATTTCAGGGCATGAGAATCAGGGCATGAATTTCAGGGCAGGAGATTCACGGCTTGAGTTTCAGGTCATGAGACTTAGCGCATGAGATTCAGTGCATGAGTTTCAGGGCAGAAGTTTCAGGGCATGAGATTGAGGGCATGAGTTTCAGGACAGGAAAATAAGGGCTTGAGTTTCAGGGCATGAGATTCAGGGCATGAGTTTCAGGGCATGAGTTTCAGGGCAGGAGTTTCAGGGCATGTAATTCAGGGCGTGAGTTTCAGTGCATGAGTTTGAGGGCAGGAGTTTCAAGGCATGAGATTCAGGGCATGAGTTTCAGGGCAGGAGAATCAGGGCTTGAGTTTCAGGGCATGGGATTCAGGGCATGAGTTTCAGGGCACGAGATTCAGGACAGGAGTTTCAAGGCATGAGATTCAGGGCATGAGTTTCAGTGCATGAGTTTCAGTGCATGAGTTTGAGGGCAGGAGTTTCAAGGCATGAGATTCTGGGCATGAGTTTCAGGGCATGAGATTCAGGGCAGGAATTTCAGGGCATGTGATACAGATAATGAGTTTCTGTGCAGATGATTCAGGGCAGGAGTTTTAGGGCATGTGATTCAGGCATGAATTTCAGTGCATGAGTTTCAGGGCAGGAGTTTCAGGGTATGAGATTTAGGGCATGAGTTTCAGTGCATGAGATTCAGGGCTTGAGTTTCATGGCATAAGGTTCAGGGCATGAGTGTCAGTGCATGAGATTCAGGGCATCAGTTTCACGGCAGGAGTTTCAGTGCATGAATTTCACGGCATGAGATTCAGAGCATGAGGTTCAGGGCATGAGTTTTAGGGTAGGTGTTTCAGTGCAAGAGTTTCAGGGCATGAGATTCAGGGCATGAGTTTCAGGGCAGGAATTTCAGGGCATGAGATTCAGGGCATGTGTTTTAGGGCACGTGTTTCATTGCAAGACTTGAGGGCAGGAGATTCAGGGCATGAGATTCAAGGCAGGAGATTCAGGGCATGAGATTCTGTGCTTGACTTTCAATCCAGGTGTTTTAGGGCACGTATTTCAGTGCAGGAGTTTCAGGGCAGGAGATTCAGAGCATGAGTTTCAGTGCATGAGTTTGAGAGGCAGGAGTTTCACGGCATGAGATTCAGGGCATGAGTTTCAGGGCATGGGTTTCAGGTCTGTGGTTTCAGGGCTTGAGATTCAGGGCAGCAGTTTCAGGGCAGGAGATTCAGGGCAGGAGATTCAGGGCAGGTGTTTCATTGCAAGAGTTTCAGTGCAACACTTTCAGGGCATGTCTTTCAGTGCATGAGTTTCAGGGCAGGAGTTTCATTGCATGAGATTCAGAGCATGAGTTTAAGGTCATGAGATTTAGCGCATGAGATTCAGTGCATGAGTTTCAGGGCATGAGTTTCAGGGCAGGAGTTTCAGGGCATGTAATTCAGGGCGTGAGTTTCAGGATATGAGATTCATGGCATGAGTTTCAGTGCAGGAGTTTCAGGGCATGAGATTCAGATAATGAGTTTCTGGACAGATGATTCAGGGCAGGAGTTTTAGGGCATGTGATTCAGGGCATGAGTTTCAGTGTATGTGTTTGAGGGCAGGAGTTTCAGGGGCATGAGATTCAGGGCATGAGTTTCAGGTCATGAGAGTCAGGGCAGGAATTTCAGGGCATGTGATTCAGGGCATGAGTTTCTGGGCAGATGATTCAGGGAGGAGTTTGAGGGCATGTGATTCAGGGCATGAGTTTCAGTGCATGAGTTTCAGGGCAGATGTTTCAGGGTATCAGATTTAGGGCATGAGTTTCAGGGCATGATATTCAGGGCATGAGTTTCAGGGCAGGAGTTTCAGGCCATGTAATTCAGGGCGTGAGTTTCAGGATATGAGAATCATGGCATGAGTTTCAGTGCAGGGGTTTCAGGGCATGAGATTCAGGGCTTGAATTTCAGGGCATGAGGTTCAGGGCATGAGTTTCAGTGCATGAGATTCAGGGCATCAGTTTCAGGGCAGAAGTTTCAGATGCATGAGTTTCACGCATGAGATTCCGGCATGAGATTCAGGGCAATGAGGTTTAGTGTAGGTGTTTCAGTGCAAGAGTGTCAGTGCATGAGATTCAGGGCATGAGTTTCAGGGCAGGAATTTTCAGGGCATGAGATTCAGGGCATGAATTTCAGGGCAGGAGATTCACGGCTTGAGTTGGTAAGGTCCTGAGATTTAGCGCATGAGATTCAGGTCATGAGTTTCAGGGCAGGTGTTTCAGGCCATGTAATTCAGGGCGTGAGTTTCAGGATATGAGAATCATGGCATGAGTTTCAGTGCAGGAGTTTCAGGGCATGAGATTCAGGGCATGAGTTTCAGAGCATGAGATTCAGGACAGGAATTTCAAGGCATGAGATTCAGGGCATGAGTTTCAGGGCATGAGATTCAGGGCAGAATTTCAGGGCATGTGATTCAGATAATGAGTTTCTGGGCAGATGATTCAGCGCAGGAGTTTTAGGGCATGTGATTCAGGGCATGAGTTTCAGTGCAGGAAGGGTATGAGATTTAGGGCATGAGCTTCAGTGCATGAGATTCAGGGCTTGAATTTCAGGGCATGAGGTTCAGGGCATGAGTTTCAGTGCATGAGATTCAGGGCATCAGTTTCAGGGCAGAAGTTTCAGTGCATGAGTTTCACGCATGAGATTCCGGGCATGAGATTCAGGGCATGAGGTTTAGGGTAGGTGTTTCAGTGCAAGAGTTCAGTGCATGAGATTCAGGGCATGAGTTTCAGGGCAGGAATTTCAGGGCATGAGATTCAGGGCATGAATTCAGGGCAGGAGATTCACGGCTTGAGTTTCAGGGCATGAGATTCAGTGCATGAGTTTCAGGGCAGAAGTTTCAGGGCATGAGATTGAGGGCATGAGTTTCAGGACAGGAAAATAAGGGCTTGAGTTTCAGGGCATGAGATTCAGGCATGAGTTTCAGGGCATGAGTTTCAGGGCAGGAGTTTCAGGGCATGTAATTCAGGGCGTGAGTTTCAGTGCATGAGTTTTGAGGGCAGGAGTTTCAAGGCATGAGATCAGGGCATGAGTTTCAGGGCAGGAGAATCAGGGCTTGAGTTTCAGGGCATGATCGGGCATGAGTTTCAGGGCACAGGACAGGAGTTTCAAGGCATGAGATTCAGGGCATGAGTTTCAGTGCATGAGTTTCAGTGCATGAGTTTGAGGGCAGGAGTTTCAAGGCATGAGATTCTGGGCATGAGTGTTCAGGGCATGAGATTCAGGGCAGGAATTTCAGGGCATGTGATACAGATAATGAGTTTCTGTGCAGATGATTCAGGGCAGGAGTTTTAGGGCATGTGATTCAGGCATGAATTTCAGTGCATGAGTTTCAGGGCAGGAGTTTCAGGGTATGAGATTTAGGGCATGAGTTTCAGTGCATGAGATTCAGGGCTTGAGTTTCAGGGCATAAGGTTCAGGGCATGAGTGTCAGTGCATGAGATTCAGGGCATCAGTTTCACGGCAGGAGTTTCAGTGCATGAATTTCACGGCATGAGATTCAGAGCATGAGGTTCAGGGCATGAGTTTTAGGGTAGGTGTTTCAGTGCAAGAGTTTCAGGGCATGAGATTCAGGGCATGAGTTTCAGGGCAGGAATTTCAGGGCATGAGATTCAGGGCATGTGTTTTAGGGCACGTGTTTCATTGCAAGACTTGAGGGCAGGAGATTCAGGGCATGAGATTCAAGGCAGGAGATTCAGGGCATGAGATTCTGTGCTTGACTTTCAATCCAGGTGTTTTAGGGCACGTATTTCAGTGCAGGAGTTTCAGGGCAGGAGATTCAGAGCATGAGTTTCAGTGCATGAGTTTGAGAGGCAGGAGTTTCACGGCATGAGATTCAGGGCATGAGTTTCAGGGCATGGGTTTCAGGTCTGTGGTTTCAGGGCTTGAGATTCAGGGCAGCAGTTTCAGGGCAGGAGATTCAGGGCAGGAGATTCAGGGCAGGTGTTTCATTGCAAGAGTTTCAGTGCAACACTTTCAGGGCATGTCTTTCAGTGCATGAGTTTCAGGGCAGGAGTTTCATTGCATGAGATTCAGAGCATGAGTTTAAGGTCATGAGATTTAGCGCATGAGATTCAGTGCATGAGTTTCAGGGCATGAGTTTCAGGGCAGGAGTTTCAGGGCATGTAATTCAGGGCGTGAGTTTCAGGATATGAGATTCATGGCATGAGTTTCAGTGCAGGAGTTTCAGGGCATGAGATTCAGATAATGAGTTTCTGGACAGATGATTCAGGGCAGGAGTTTTAGGGCATGTGATTCAGGGCATGAGTTTCAGTGTATGTGTTTGAGGGCAGGAGTTTCAGGGCATGAGATTCAGGGCATGAGTTTCAGGTCATGAGAGTCAGGGCAGGAATTTCAGGGCATGTGATTCAGGGCATGAGTTTCTGGGCAGATGATTCAGGGAAGGAGTTTGAGGGCATGTGATTCAGGGCATGAGTTTCAGTGCATGAGTTTCAGGGCAGATGTTTCATCTTATCAGATTTAGGGCATGAGTTTCAGGGCATGATATTCAGGGCATGAGTTTCAGGGCAGGAGTTTCAGGCCATGTAATTCAGGGCGTGAGTTTCAGGATATGAGAATCATGGCATGAGTTTCAGTGCAGGGGTTTCAGGGCATGAGATTCAGGGCTTGAATTTCAGGGCATGAGGTTCAGGGCATGAGTTTCAGTGCATGAGATTCAGGGCATCAGTTTCAGGGCAGAAGTTTCAGTGCATGAGTTTCACGCATGAGATTCCGGGCATGAGATTCAGGGCATGAGGTTTAGTGTAGGTGTTTCAGTGCAAGAGTTTCAGTGCATGAGATTCAGGGCATGAGTTTCAGGGCAGGAATTTCAGGGCATGAGATTCAGGGCATGAATTTCAGGGCAGGAGATTCACGGCTTGAGTTTAAGGTCCTGAGATTTAGCGCATGAGATTCAGGTCATGAGTTTCAGGGCAGGTGTTTCAGGCCATGTAATTCAGGGCGTGAGTTTCAGGATATGAGAATCATGGCATGAGTTTCAGTGCAGGAGTTTCAGGGCATGAGATTCAGGGCATGAGTTTCAGAGCATGAGATTCAGGACAGGAATTTCAAGGCATGAGATTCAGGGCATGAGTTTCAGGGCATGAGATTCAGGGCAGGAATTTCAGGGCATGTGATTCAGATAATGAGTTTCTGGGCAGATGATTCAGCGCAGGAGTTTTAGGGCATGTGATTCAGGGCATGAGTTTCAGTGCAGGAAGGGTATGAGATTTAGGGCATGAGCTTCAGTGCATGAGATTCAGGGCTTGAATTTCAGGGCATGAGGTTCAGGGCATGAGTTTCAGTGCATGAGATTCAGGGCATCAGTTTCAGGGCAGAAGTTTCAGTGCATGAGTTTCACGCATGAGATTCCGGGCATGAGATTCAGGGCATGAGGTTTAGGGTAGGTGTTTCAGTGCAAGAGTTTCAGTGCATGAGATTCAGGGCATGAGTTTCAGGGCAGGAATTTCAGGGCATGAGATTCAGGGCATGAATTTCAGGGCAGGAGATTCACGGCTTGAGTTTAAGGTCATGAGATTTAGCGCATGAGATTCAGTGCATGAGTTTCAGGGCAGAAGTTTCAGGGCATGAGATTGAGGGCATGAGTTTCAGGACAGGAAAATAAGGGCTTGAGTTTCAGGGCATGAGATTCAGGGCATGAGTTTCAGGGCATGAGTTTCAGGGCAGGAGTTTCAGGGCATGTAATTCAGGGCGTGAGTTTCAGTGCATGAGTTTGAGGGCAGGAGTTTCAAGGCATGAGATTCAGGGCATGAGTTTCAGGGCAGGAGAATCAGGGCTTGAGTTTCAGGGCATGGGATTCAGGGCATGAGTTTCAGGGCACGAGATTCAGGACAGGAGTTTCAAGGCATGAGATTCAGGGCATGAGATTCAGTGCATGAGTTTCAGTGCATGAGTTTGAGGGTAGGAGTTTCAAGGCATGAGATTCTGGGCATGAGTTTCAGGGCATGAGATTCAGGGCAGGAATTTCAGGGCATGTGATACAGATAATGAGTTTCTGTGCAGATGATTCAGGGCAGGAGTTTTAGGGCATGTGATTCAGGCATGAATTTCAGTGCATGAGTTTAAGGGCAGGAGTTTCAGGGTATGAGATTTAGGGCATGAGTTTCAGTGCATGAGATTCAGGGCTTGAGTTTCAGGGCATAAGGTTCAGGGCATGAGTGTCAGTGCATGAGATTCAGGGCATCAGTTTCACGGCAGGAGTTTCAGTGCATGAGTTTCACGGCATGAGATTCAGAGCATGAGGTTCAGGGCATGAGTTTTAGGGTAGGTGTTTCAGTGCAAGAGTTTCAGGGCATGAGATTCAGGGCATGAGTTTCAGGGCAGGAATTTCAGGGCATGAGATTCAGGGCATGTGTTTTAGGGCACGTGTTTCAGTGCAAGACTTGAGGGCATGAGATTCAGGGCATGAGTTTCAAGGCAGGAGATTCAGGGCATGAGATTCTGTGCTTTCTGTGCTTGACTTTCAAGGCAGGTGTTTTAGGGCACGTATTTCAGTGCAGGAGTTTCAGGGCAGGAGATTCAGAGCATGAGTTTCAGTGCATGAGTTTGAGAGGCAGGAGTTTCACGGCATGAGATTCAGGGCATGAGTTTCAGGGCATGGGTTTCAAGTCTGTGGTTTCAGGGCTTGAGATTCAGGGCAGGTGTTTCATTGCAAGAGTTTCAGTGCAAGAGTTTCAGGGCATGTCTTTCAGTGCATGAGTTTCAGGGCAGGAGTTTCAGAGCATGAGATTCAGGGCATGAGTTTCAGGGAAGGAGATTCACGGCTTGAGTTTAAGGTCATGAGATTTAGCGCATGAGATTCAGTGCATGAGTTTCAGGGCATGAGTTTCAGGGCAGGAGTTTCAGGGCATGTAATTCAGGGCGTGAGTTTCAGGATATGAGATTCATGGCATGAGTTCCAGTGCAGGAGTTTCAGGGCATGAGATTCAGGACAGGAGTTTCAAGGCATGAGATTCAGGGCATGAGTTTCAGTGCATGAGTTTCAGTGTATGTGTTTGAGGGCAGGAGTTTCAGGGCATGAGATTCAGGGCATGAGTTTCAGGTCATGAGATTCAGGGCAGGAATTTCAGGGCATGTGATTCAGGGCATCAGTTTCTGGGCAGATGATTCAGGGAAGGAGTTTGAGGGCATGTGATTCAGGGCATGAGTTTCAGTGCATGAGTTTCAGGGCAGATGTTTCAGGGTATGAGATTTAGGGCATGAGTTTCAGGGCATGATATTCAGGGCATGAGTTTCAGGGCAGGAGTTTCAGGCCATGTAATTCAGGGCGTGAGTTTCAGGATATGAGAATCATGGCATGAGTTTCAGTGCTGGGGTTTCAGGGCATGAGATTCAGGGCATGAGTTTCAGGGCATGAGATTCAGGACAGGAATTTCAAGGCATGAGATTCATGGCATGAGTTTCAGGGCATGAGATTCAGGGCAGGAATTTCAGGGCATGTGATTCAGATAATGAGTTTCTGGGCAGATGATTCAGCGCAGGAGTTTTAGGGCATGTGATTCAGGGCATGAGTTTCAGTGCATGAGTTTCAGGGCAGGAGTTTCAGGGTATGAGATTTAGGGCATGAGTTTCAGTCCATGAGATTCAGGGCTTGAATTTCAGGGCATGAGGTTCAGGGCATGAGTTTCAGTGCATGTGATTCAGGGCATCAGTTTCAGGGCAGAAGTTTTAGTGCATGAGTTTCACGGCATGAGATTCCGGGCATGAGTTTTAGGGTAGGTGTTTCAGTGCAAGAGTTTCAGGGCATGAGATTCAGGGCATGAGTTTCAGGGGAGGAATTTCAGGGCATGACATTCAGGGCATGAGTTTCAGGGCAGGAGATTCACGGCTTGAGATTAAGGTCATTTGATTTAGCGCATGAGATTCAGTGCATGAGTTTCAGGGCAGAAGTTTCAGGGCATGAGATTGAGGGCATGAGTTTCAGGGCAGGAGAATAAGGGCTTGAGTTTCAGGGCATGAGATTCAGGGCATGAGTTTCAGGGCATGAGTTTCAGGGCAGGAGTTTCAGGGCATGTAATTCAGGGCGTGAGTTTCAGTGCATGAGTTTGAGGGCAGGAGTTTCAAGGCATGAGATTCATGGCATGAGTTTCAGGGCAGGAGAATCAGGGCTTGAGTTTCAGGGCATGGGATTCAGGGCATGAGTTTCAGAGCATGAGATTCAGGACAGGAGTTTCAAGGCATGAGATTCAGGGCATGAGTTTCAGTGCATGAGTTTGAGGGCAGGAGTTTCAAGGCATGAGATTCTGGGCATGAGTTTCAGGGCATGAGATTCAGGGCAGGAATTTCAGGGCATGTGATACAGATAATGAGTTTCTGTGCAGATGATTCAGGGCAGGAGTTTTAGGGCATGTGATTCAGGGCATGAGTTTCAGTGCATGAGTTTCAGGGCATGAGTTTCAGTGCATGAGATTCAGGGCTTGAGTTTCAGGGCATGAGGTTCAGGGCAAGAGTGTCAGTGCATGAGATTCAGGGCATCAGTTTCACGGCAGGAGTTTCAGTGCAAGAGTTTTAGGGCATGAGATTCAGGGCATGAGTTTCTGGGCAGGAATTTCAGGGCATGAGAATCAGGGCATGTGTTTTAGGGCAGGTGTTTCAGTGCAAAACTTGAGGGCAGGAGATTCAGGGCATGAGATTCTGTGCTTGACCTTCAAGGCAGGTGTTTTAGGGCACGTATTTCAGTGCAGGAGTTTCAGGGCAGGAGTTTCAGGGTATGAGATTTAGGGCATGAGTTTCAGTCCATGAGATTCAGGGCTTGAATTTCAGTGCATGAGATTCAGGGCATCAGTTTCAGGGCAGAAGTTTCAGTGCATGAGTTTCACGGCATGAGATTCCGGGCATGAGATTCAGGGCATGAGTTTTAGGGTAGGTGTTTCAGTGCAAGAGTTTCAGGGCATTTGATTCAGGGCATGAGATTCAGGGCAGGAATTTCAGGGCATGACATTCAGGGCATGAGTTTCAGGGCAGGAGATTCACGGCTTGAGTTTAAGGTCATGAGATTTAGCGCATGAGATTCAGTGCATGAGTTTCAGGGCAGAAGTTTCAGGGCATGAGATTGAGGGCATGAGTTTCAGGGCATGAGATTCAGGACAGGAGTTTCAAGGGATGAGATTCAGGGCATGAGTTTCAGGGCATGAGATTCAGGGCAGGAATTTCAGGGCATGTGATTCAGATAATGAGTTTCTGGGCAGATGAATCAGGGCAGGAGTTTTAGGGCATGAGATTCAGGGCATGAGTTTCAGGGCATGAGTTTCAGGGCAGGAGTTTCAGGGCATGTAATTCAGGGCGTGAGTTTCAGTGCATGAGTTTGAGGGCAGGAGTTTCAAGGCATGAGATTCAGGGCATGAGTTTCAGGGCAGGAGAATCAGGGCTTGAGTTTCAGGGCATGGGATTCAGGGCATGAGTTTCAGGGCATGAGATTCAGGACAGGAGTTTCAAGGCATGAGATTCAGGGCATGAGTTTCAGTGCATGAGTTTCAGTGCATGAGTTTGAGGGCAGGAGTTTCAAGGCATGAGATTCTGGGCATGAGTTTCAGGGCATGAGATTCAGGGCAGGAATTTCATGGCATGTGCTTCAGATAATGAGTTTCTGTGCAGATGATTCAGGGCAGGAGTTTTAGGGCATGTGATTCAGGGCATGAGTTTCAGTGCATGAGTTTCAGGGCAGGAGTTTCAGGGTATGAGATTTAGGGCATGAGTTTCAATGCATGAGATTCAGGGCTTGAGTTTCAGGGCATGAGGTTCAGGGCATGAGTGTCAGTGCATGATATTCAGGGCATCAGTTTCACGGCAGGAGTTTCAGTGCATGAATTTCACGGCATGAGATTCAGGGCATGAGGTTCAGGGCATGAGTTTTAGGGTAGGTGTTTCAGTGCAAGAATTTCAGGGCATGAGATTCAGGGCATGAGTTTCAGGGCAGGAATTTCAGGGCATGAGATTCAGGGCATGTGTTTTAGGGCAGGTGTTTCATTGCAAGACTTGAGGACATGAGACTCAGGGCATGAGTTTCAAGGCAGGAGATTCAGGGCAGGAGATTCAGGGCATGAGATTCTGTGCTTGACTTTCAAGGCAGGTGTTTTAGGGCACGTATTTCAGTGCAGGAGTTTCAGGGCAGGAGTTTCAGGGTATGTGATTTAGGGCATGAGTTTCAGTCCATGTTATTCAGGGCTTGAATTTCAGGGCATGACGTTCAGGGCATGAGTTTCACGGCATGAGATTCCGGGCATGAGATTCAGGGCATGAGTTTTAGGGTAGGTGTTTCAGTGCAAGAGTTTCAGGGCATGTGATTCAGGGCATGAGTTTCAGGGCAGGAATTTCAGGGCATGACATTCAGGGCATGAGTTTCAGGGCAGGAGATTCACGGCTTGAGTTTAAGGTCATGAGATTTAGCGCATGAGATTCAGTGCATGAGTTTCAGGGCAGAAGTTTCAGGGCATGAGATTGAGGGCATGAATTTCAGGGCAGGAGAATAAGGGCTTGAGTTTCAGAGCATGAGATTCAGGGCAGGAGTTTCAGGGCATGTAATTCAGGGCGTGAGTTTCAGTGCATGAGTTTGAGGGAAGGAGTTTCAAGGCATGAGATTCAGGGCATGAGTTTCAGGGCAGGAGAATCAGGGCTTGAGTTTCAGGGCATAGGATTCAGGGCATGAGTTTCAGGGCATGAGATTCAGGACAGGAGTTTCAAGGCATGAGATTCAGGGCATGAGTTTCAGTGCATGAGTTTGAGGTCAGGAGTTTCAAGGCATGAGATTCTGGGCATGAGTTTCAGGGCATGAGATTCAGGGCAGGAATTTCAGGGCATGTGATACAGATAATGAGTTTCTGTGCAGATGATTCAGGGCAGGAGTTTTAGGGCATGTGATTCAGGGCATGTGATTCAGGGCATGAGTTTCAGTGAATGCGTTTCAGGGCGGGAGTTTCAGGGTATGAGATTTAGGGCATGAGTTTCAGTGCATGAGATTCAGGGCTTGAGTTTCAGGGCAGGAATTTCAGTACATGAGATTCAGGGCATGTGTTTTAGGGCAGGTGTTTCAGTGCAAGACTTGAGGGCCTGAGATTCAGGGCATGAGTTTCAATGCAGGAGATTCAAGGCAGGAGATTCAGGGCATGAGATTCTGTGCTTGACTTTCAAGGCAGGTGTTTTACGGCACGTATTTCAGTGCAGGAGTTTCAGGCAGGAGATTCAGATCACGAGTTTCAGTGCATGAGTTTGAGGGCAGGAGTTTCACGGCATGAGATTCAGGGCATGAGTTTCAGGGCATGAGTTTCAGGGCATGAGTTTCAGGTCTGTGGTTTCAGGGCTTGAGATTCAGGGCAGCAGTTTCAGGGCAGGAGATTCAGGGCAGGAGATTCAGGGCAGGAGTTTCAGGGTATGACATTTAGGGCATGAGTTTCAGTCCATGAGATTCAGGGCTTGAATATCAGGGCATGAGGTTCAGGGCATGAGTTTCAGTGCATGAGATTCAGGGCATCAGTTTCAGGGCAGAAGTTTCAGTGCATGAGTTTCACGGCATGAGATTCCGGGCATGAGATTCAGGGCAGGAGAATCAGGGCTTGAGTTTCAGGGCATGGGATTCAGGGCATGAGTTTCAGGGCATGAGATTCAGGACAGGAGTTTCAAGGCATGAGATTCAGGGCATGAGTTTCAGTGCATGAGTTTGAGGGCAGGAGTTTCAAGGCATGAGATTCTGGGCATGAGTTTCAGGGCATGAGATTCAGGGCAGGAATTTCAGGGCATGTGATACAGATAATGAGTTTCTGTGCAGATGATTCAGGGCAGGAATTTTAGGGCATGTGATTCACGGCATGAGTTTCAGTGCATGAGTTTCAGGGCAGGAGTTTCAGGTCTGTGGTTTCAGGGCTTGAGATTCAGGGCCGGTGTTTCAGTGCAAGAGTTTCAGGGCATGTCTTTCAGTGCATGAGTTTCAGGGCAGGAGTTTCAGAGCATGAGATTTCGGGCATGAGTTTCAGGGCAGGAGATTCACGGCTTGAGTTTACGATCATGAGATTTAGCGCATGAGATTCAGTGCATGAGTTTCAGGGCAGAAGTTTCAGGGCACGAGATTCAGGGCATGAGTTTCAGGACATGAGTTTCAGGGCACGAGTTTCAGGGCATGTAATTCACGGTGTGAGTTTCAGTGCATGAGATTCAGTGCATGGATTTGAGGGCAGGAGTTTCAAGGCATGAGATTCAGGGCATGAGTTTCAGGGCATGAGATTCAGGACAGGAGTTTCAAGGCATGAGATTCAGGGGATGAGTTTCAGGGCATGAGATTTAGGGCAGGAATTTCAGGGCATGTGATTCAGATAATGAGTTTCTGGGCAGATGAATCAGGGCAGGAGTTTTAAGGCATGTGATTCAGGGCATGAGTTTCAGTACATGAGTTTCAGGGCAGGAGTTTCAGGGTATGAGATTTAGGGCATGAGTTTCAGTGCATGAGATTCAGGGCTTGAGTTTCAGGGCATGAGGTTCAAGGCATGAGTGTCAGTGCATGAGATTCAGGGCATCATTTTCAGGGCGGGAGTTTCAGTGCATGAGTTTCACGGCATGAGATTCAGTGCAAGAGTTTCAGGGCATGAGATTCAGGGCATGAGTTTCAGGGCAGGAATTTCACGGCATGAGATTCAGGGCATGTGTTTTAGGGCAGGTGTTTGAGTGCAAGAGTTTGAGGACATGAGATTCAGGGCATGAGTTTCAAGGCAGGATATTCAGAGCAGGAGATTCAGGGCATGAGATTCGGGCCTTGAGTTTCAAGGCAGGTGTTTTAGGGCACGTATTTCAGTGCAGGAGTTTCAGGGCAGGAGATTCACAGCATGAGTTTCAAGGCATGAGTTTGTGGGCAGGAGTTTCACGGCATGAGATTCAGGGCATGAGTTTCAGGGCATGAGTTTGAGGGCATGGGTTTCAGGTCTGTGGTTTCAGGGCTTGAGATTCAGGACAGCAGTTTCAGGGCAGGAGATTCAGGGCCGGTGTTTCAGTGCAAGAGTTTCAGTGCAAGAGTTTCAGGGCATGTCTTTCAGTGCATTAGTTTCAGGGCAGGAGTTTCAGAGCATGAGATTCAGGGCATGAGTTTCAGGGAAGGAGATTCACGGCTTGAGTTTAAGGTCATGAGATTTAGCGCATGAGATTCAGTGCATGAGTTTCAGAGCAGAAGTTTCAGGGCACGAGATTCAGGGCATGAGTTTCAGGGCAGGAGTTTCAGGGCATGTAATTCAGGGCGTGAGTTTCAGGATATGAGATTCATGGCATGAGTTTAGGTGCAGGAGTTTCAGTGCAGGAGTTTCAGTGCAGGAGTTTCAGGTCATGAGATTCAGGGCATGAGTTTCAGGGCATGAGATTCAGGTCAGGTGTTTCAAGGCATGAGATTCAGGGCATGAGTTTCAGTGCATGAGTTCGAGAGCAGGAGTTTCAAGGCATGAGATTCAGGGCATGAGATTCAGGGCAGGAATTTCAGGGAATGTGATTCAGATAATGAGTTTCTGGCAGATGATTCAGGGCAGGAGTTTTAGGGCATGTGATTCAGGGCATGAGTTTCAGTGCATGAGTTTCAGTGCATGAGTTTCAGTGCATGAGATTCAGGGCTTGAGTTTCAGGGCATGAGGTTCAGGGCATGAGTTTCAGTGCATGAGATTCAGTGCATCAGTTTCAGGGCAGGAGTTTCAGTGCATGAATTTCACGGCATGAGATTCAGGGCATGAGTTTCAGGGTAGGTGTTTCAGTGCAAGAGTTTCAGGGCAGGAGATTCACGGCTTGAGTTTAAGGTATGAGATTTAGCGCATGAGATTCAGTGCTTGAGTTTCAGTGCATGAGTTTGAGGGCAGGAGTATCAAGGTATTAGATTCAGGGCATGAGTTTCAGGGCAGGAGAATAAGGGCTTGAGTTTCAGGGCATGAGATTCAGGGCATGAGTTTCAGGGCATGAGTTTCAGGGCAGAAGTTTCAGGGCATGAGATTCAGGGCATGAGTTTCAGGGAGGAGAATAACGGCTTGAGTTTCAGGGCATGAGATTCAGGGCATGAGTTTCAAGGCATGAGTTTCAGGGCAGGAGTTTCACGGCAAGTAATTCAGGGCGGGAGTTTCAGTGCATGAGTTTCAGTGCATGAGTTTGAGGGCAGGAGTTTCAGGGTATGAGATTTAGGGCATGAGTTTCAGTGCATGAGATTCAGGGCTTGAGTTTCAGGGCATGAGGTTCAAGGCATGAGTGTCAGTGCATGAGATTCAGGGCATCATTTTCAGGGCGGGAGTTTCAGTGCATGAGTTTCACGGCATGAGATTCAGGGCATGAGGTTCAGGGCATGAGATTTAGGGTAGGTGTTTCAGTGCAAGAGTTTCAGGGCATGAGATTCAGGGCATGAGTTTCAGTACATGAGTTTCAGGGCAGGAGTTTCAGGGTATGAGATTTAGGGCATGAGTTTCAGTGCATGAGATTCAGGGCTTGAGTTTCAGGGCATGAGGTTCAAGGCATGAGTGTCAGTGCATGAGATTCAGGGCATCATTTTCAGGGCGGGAGTTTCAGTGCATGAGTTTCACGACATGAGATTTAGGGCATGAGGTTCAGGGCATGAGATTTAGGGTAGGTGTTTCAGTGCAAGAGTTTCAGGGCATGAGATTCAGGGCATGAGTTTCAGGGCAGGAATTGCACGGCATGAGATTCAGGGCATGTGTTTTAGGGCAGGTGTTTGAGTGCAAGAGTTTGAGGACATGAGATTCAGGGCATGAGTTTCAAGGCAGGATATTCAGAGCAGGAGATTCAGGGCATGAGATTCGGGCCTTGAATTTCAAGGCAGGTGTTTTAGGGCACGTATTTCAGTGCAGGAGTTTCAGGGCAGGAGATTCACAGCTTGAGTTTCAGTGCATGAGTTTGTGGGCAGGAGTTTCACGGCATGAGATTCAGGGCATGAGTTTCAGGGCATGAGTTTGAGGGCATGGGTTTCAGGTCTGTGGTTTCAGGGCTTGAGATTCAGGACAGCAGTTTCAGCCAGGAGATTCAGGGCCGGTGTTTCAGTGCAAGAGTTTCAGTGCAAGAGTTTCAGGGCATGTCTTTCAGTGCATTAGTTTCAGGGCAGGAGTTTCAGAGCATGAGATTCAGGGCATGAGTTTCAGGGAAGGAGATTCACGGCTTGAGTTTAAGGTCATGAGATTTAGCGCATGAGATTCAGTGCATGAGTTTCAGGGCAGAAGTTTCAGGGCACGAGATTCAGGGCATGAGTTTCAGGGCAGGAGTTTCAGGGCATGTAATTCAGGGCGTGAGTTTCAGGATATGAGATTCATGGCATGAGTTTAGGTGCAGGAGTTTCAGTGCAGGAGTTTCAGTGCAGGAGTTTCAGGTCATGAGATTCAGGGCATGAGTTTCAGGGCATGAGATTCAGGTCAGGTGTTTCAAGGCATGAGATTCAGGGCATGAGTTTCAGTGCATGAGTTCGAGAGCAGGAGTTTCAAGGCATGAGATTCAGGGCATGAGATTCAGGGCAGGAATTTCAGGGAATGTGATTCAGATAATGAGTTTCTGGGCAGATGATTCAGGGCAGGAGTTTTTGGGCATGTGATTCAGGGCATGAGTTTCAGTGCATGAGTTTCAGTGCATGAGTTTCAGTGCATGAGATTCAGGGCTTGAGTTTCAGGGCATGAGGTTCAGGGCATGAGTTTCAGTGCATGAGATTCAGTGCATCAGTTTCAGGGCAGGAGTTTCAGTGCATGAATTTCACGGCATGAGATTCAGGGCATGAGTTTCAGGGTAGGTGTTTCAGTGCAAGAGTTTCAGGGCAGGAGATTCACGGCTTGAGTTTAAGGTCATGAGATTTAGCGCATGAGATTCAGTGCTTGAGTTTCAGTGCATGAGTTTGAGGGCAGGAGTATCAAGGTATTAGATTCAGGGCATGAGTTTCAGGGCAGGAGAATAAGGGTTTGAGTTTCAGGGCATGAGATTCAGGGCATGAGTTTCAGGGCATGAGTTTCAGGGCAGAAGTTTCAGGGCATGAGATTCAGGGCATGAGCTTCAGGGAGGAGAATAAGGGCTTGAGTTTCAGGGCATGAGATTCAGGGCATGAGTTTCAGGGCATGAGTTTCAGGGCAGGAGTTTCACGGCATGTAATTCAGGGCGGGAGTTTCAGTGCATGAGTTTCAGTGCATGAGTTTGAGGGCAGGAGTTTCAAGGCATGAGATTCAGGGCATGAGATTCAGGACAGGAGTTTCAAGGCATGAGAGTCAGGGCATGATTTTCAGTGCAGGAGTTTCAGGGCAGGAGATTCACAGCATGAGTTTCAGTGCATGAGTTTGAGGGCAGGAGTTTCACGGCATGAGATTCAGGGCATGAGTTTCAGGGCATGAGTTTAAGGGCATGGGTTTCAGGTCTGTGGTTTCAGGGCTTGAGATTCAGGGCAGCAGTTTCAGGGCAGGAGATTCAGGGCCGGTGTTTCAGTGCAAGAGTTTCAGAGCATGAGATTCAGGGCATGAGTTTCAGGGCAGGAGATTCACGGCTTGAGTTTAAGATCATGAGATTTAGCGCATAAGATTCAGTGTTTTAGTTTCAGGGCAGAAGTTTCAGGGCACGAGATTCAGGGCATGAGTTTCAGGACATGAGTTTCAGGGCAGGAGTTTCAGGGCATGTAATTCACAGCGTGAGTTTCAGTGCCTGAATTTCAGTGCATGGATTTGAGGGCAGGGGTTTCAAGGCATGAGATTCAGGGCATGAGTTTCAGGGCATGAGATTCAGGACAGGAGATTCAAGGCATGAGATTCAGGGCATGAGTTTCAGGGCATGAGATTCAGGGCAGGAATTTCAGGGCATGTGATTCAGATAATGAGTTTCTGGGCAGATGAATCAGGGCAGGAGTTTTAGGGCATGTGATTCAGGGCATGAGTTTCAGTGCATGAGTTTCAGGGCAGGAGTTTCAGGGTATGAGATTTAGGGCATGAGTTTCAGTGCATGAGATTCAGGGCTTGAGTTTCAGTGCATGAGTTTCAGGGCTTGAGTTTCAGGGCATGAGGTTCAGGGCATGACTGTCAGTGCATGAGATTCAGGGCATCAGTTTCACGACAGGAGTTTCAGTGCATGAGTATCACGGCATGGGATTCAGGGCATGAGGTTCAGGGCATGAGTTTTAGGGTAGGTGTTTCAGTGCAAGAGTTTCATGGCATGAGATTCAGGGCATGAGTTTCAGGGCAGGAATTTCAGGGCATGAGATTCAGGGCATGTGTTTTAGGGCAGTTGTTTCAGTGCAAGAATTTGAGGGCATGAGATTCAGGGCATGAGTTTCAAGGCAGGAGATTCAGGGCAGGAGATTCAGGGCATGAGATTCTGGGCTTGACTTTCAAGACAGGTGTTTTAGGGCACGTATTTCAGTGCAGGAGTTTCAGGGCAGGAGATTCAGGGCATGAGTTTCAGTGCATGAGTTTGAGGGCAGGGGTTTCAGGGCTTGAGATACAGGGAAGCAGTTTCAGGGCTGGAGATTCAGGGCCGGTGTTTCAGTGCAAGAGTTTCAGTGCAAGAGTTTCAGGGCATGTCTTTCAGTGCATGAGTTTCAGGGAAGGAGATTCACGGCTTGAGTTTAAGGTCATGAGATTTAGCGCATGAGATTCAGTGCATGAATTTCAGGGCAGAAGTTTCAGGGCACGAGATTCAGGGCATGAGTTTCAGGGCAGGAGTTTCAGGGGATGTAATTCAGGGCGTGAGTTTCAGGATATGGGATTCATGGCATGAGTTTCAGTGCAGGAGTTTCAGTGCAGGAGTTTCAGGTCATGAGATTCAGGGCATGAGTTTCAGGGCATGAGTTTCAGGACAGGTGTTTCAAGGCATGAGATTCAGGGCATGAGTTTCACTGCATGAGTTCGAGGGCAGGAGTTTCAAGGCATGAAATTCAGGGCATGAGTTTCAGGGCATGAGATTCAGGGCGTGAGATTTAGGGCAGGAATTTCAGGGCATGTGATTCAGATAATGAGTTTCTGGGCAGATGAATCAGGGCAGGAGTTTTAGGGCATGTGATTCAGGGAATGAGTTTCAGTGTATGAGTTTCAGGGCAGAAGTTTCAGGGCACGAGATTCAGGGCATGAGTTTCAGGACATGAGATTCAGGGCAGGAGTTTCAGGGCATGAGTTTTAGGGTAGGTGTTTCAGTTCAAGAGTTTCAGGGCATGAGATTGAGGGCATGAGTTTCAGGGCAGGAATTTCAGGGCATGAGATTCAGGGCATGTGTTTTAGGGCAGTTGTTTCAGTGCAAGAGTTTGAGGGCATGAGATTCAGGGCATGAGTTTCAAGGCAGGAGATTCAGCGCAGGAGATTCAGGGCATGAGATTCTGGGCTTGACTTTCAAGCAGGTGTTTTAGGGCACGTATTTCAGTGCAGGAGTTTCAGGGCAGGAGATTCAGGGCATGAGTTTCAGTGCATGAGTTTGAGGGCAGGGGTTTCACGGCATGATATTCAGGGCATGAGTTTCAGGGCATGAGTTCAAGGGCATGGGTTTCAGGTCTGTGGTTTCAGGGCTTGAGATTCAGGGCAGCAGTTTCAGGGCAGGAGATTCAGGGCCGGTGTTTCAGTGCAAGAGTTTCAGTGCAAGAGTTTCAGGGCATGTCTTTCAGTGCATGAGTTTCAGGGCAGGAGTTTCAGAGCATGAGATTCAGGGCATGAGTTCAGGGCAGGAGATTCACGGCTTGAGTTTAAGATCATGAGATTTAGCGCATGAGATTCAGTGCATGAGTTTCAGGGCATAAGTTTCAGGGCACGAGATTCAGGGCATGAGTTTCAGGACATGAGTTTCAGGGCAGGAGTTTCAGGGCATGTAATTCACGGCGTGAGTTTCAGTGTATGAGTTTCTGTGCATGGAATTGAGGGCAGGAGTTTCAAGGCATGAGATTCAGTGCATGAGTTTCAGGGCATGAGATTCAGGACAGGAGTTTCAAGGCATGAGATTCAGGGCATGAGTTACAGGGCATGAGATTCAGGGCAGGAATTTCGGTGCATGTGATTCAGATAATGAGTTTCTGGGCAGATGAATCAGGGCAGGAGTTTTAGGGCATGTGATTCAGGGCATGAGTTTCAGTGCATGAGTTTCAGGTCAGGAGTTTCAGGGCATGAGTTTCAGTGCATGAGATTCAGGGCTTGAGTTTCAGGGCATGAGGTTCAGGGCTTGAGTTTCAGGGCATGAGGTTCAGGGCATGAGTGTCAGTGCATGAGATTCAGGGCATCAGTTTCACGACAGGAGTTTCAGTGCATGAGTTTCACGGCATGAGATGCAGGGCATGAGGTTCAGGGCATGAGTTTTAGGGTAGGTGTTTCAGTGCAAGAGTTTCAGGGCATGAGTTTCAGGGCAGGAATTTCAGGGCATGAGATTCAGGGCATGTGTTTTAGGGCAGTTGTTTCAGTGCAAGAGTTTGAGGGCATGAGATTCAGGGCCTGAGTTTCAAGGCAGGATATTCAGGGCAGGAGATTCAGGGCATGAGATTCTGGGCTTGACTTTCAAGGCAGGTGTTATAGGGCACGTATTTCAGAGCAGGAGTTTCAGGGCAGGAGATTCAGGGCATGAGTTTCAGTGCAAGAGTTTGAGGGCAGGGGTTTCAGGTCTGTGGTTTCAGGGCTTGAGATTCAGGGCAGCAGTTTCAGGGCAGGAGATTCAGGGCAGGTGTTTCATTGCAAGAGTTTCAGTGCACGAGTTCCAGGGCATGTCTTTCAGAGCATGAGTTTCAAGGCAGGAGTTTCAGAGCATGAGATTCAGGGCATGAGTTTCAGGAAAGGAGATTCACGGCTTGAGTTTAAGCTCATGAGATTTAGCGCATGAGATTCAGTGCATGAGTTTCAGGGCAGAAGTTTCAGGGCACGAGATTCAGGGCATGAGTTTCAGGGCAGGAGTTTCAGGGGATGTAATTCAGGGCGTGAGTTTCAGGATATGGGATTCATGGCATGAGTTTCAGTGCAGGAGTTTTAGGGCAGGTGTTTCAGGGTATGAGATTTAGGGCATGAGTTTCAGTGCATGAGATTCAGGGCTTGAGTTTCAGGACATGAGGTTCAGGGCTTGAGTTTCAGGGCATGAGGTTCAGGGCATGAGTGTCAGTGCATGAGATTCAGGGCATCAGTTTGACGACAGGAGTTTCAGTGCATGAGTTTCACGGCATAAGATTCAGGGCATGAGATTCAGGGCAACAGTTTCAGGGCAGGAATTTCAGGGCATGAGATTCAGGGCATGTGTTTTTGGGCAGTTGTTTCAGTGCAAGAGTTTGAGGGCATGAGATTCAGGGCATGAGTTTCAAGGCAGGAGATTCAGGGCAGGAGATTCAGGGCATGAGATTCTGGGCTTGACTTTCAAGGCAGGTGTTTTAGGGCACGTATTTCAGTGCAGGAGATTCAGGGCTGGAGATTCAGGGCAAGAGTTTCAGTGCATGAGTTTGAGGGCAGGGGTTTCACGGCATGAGATTCAGGGCAGGTGTTTCATTGCAAGAGTTCCAGGGCATGTCTTTCAGTGCATGAGTTTCAGGGAAGGAGTTTCAGAGCATGAGATTCAGGGCATGAGTTTCAGGGAAGGAGATTCACGGCTTGAGTTTAAGGTCATGAGATTTAGCGCACGAGATTCAGGGCATGAGTTTCAGGGCAGGAGTTTCAGGGCATGTAATTCAGGGCGTGAGTTTCAGGATATGAGATTCATGGCATGAGTTTCAGTGCAGGAGTTTCAGTGCAGGAGTTTCAGGGCATGAGATTCAGGGCATGAGTTTCAGTGCATGAGTTCGAGGGCAGGAGTTTCAAGGCAGGAGATTCAGGGCATGAGATTCAGGGCAGGAATTTCAGGGAATGTGATTCAGATAATGAGTTTCTGGGCAGATGATTCAGGGCAGGAGTTTTAGGGCATGTGATTCAGGTCATGAGTTTCAGTGCATGAGTTTCAGTGCATGAGATTCAGGGCTTTAGTTTCAGGGCATGAGGTTCAGGGCATGAGTTTCAGTGCATGAGATTCAGTGCATCAGTTTCAGGGCAGGAGTTTCAGTGCATGAATTTCACGGCATGAGATTCAGGGCATGAGATTCAGGGCATGAGTTTCAGGGAAGGTGTTTCAGTGCAAGAGTTTCAGGGCAGGAGATTCACGGCTTGAGTTTAAGGTCATGAGATTTAGAGCATGAGATTCAGTGCATGAGTTTCAGTGCATGAGTTTGAGGGCAGGAGTATCAAGGCATGAGATTCAGGGCATGAGTTTCCGGGCAGGAGAATAAGGGCTTGAGTTTCAGGGCATGAGATTCAGGGCATGAATTTCAGGGCATGAGTTTCAGGGCAGGAGTTTCAGGGCATGTAATTCAGGGCGTGAGTTTCAGGATATGAGATTCATGGCATGAGTTTCAGTGCAGGAGTTTCAGGGCATGAGATTCAGGACAGGAGTTTCAAGGCATGAGAATCAGGGCATGAGTTTCAGTGCATGAGTTTGAGGTCAGGAGTTTCAAGGCATGAGAATCAGGGCATGAGTTTCAGGGCATGAGATTCAGGGCAGGAATTTCTGGGCATGTGATTCAGGGCAGGAGTTTCAGGGCATGTGAATCAGGGCATGAGTTTCAGTGCATGAGTTTCAGGGCAGGAGTTTCAGGGTATGAGATTTAGGGCATGAGCTTCAGCGCATGAGATTCAGGGCTTGAGTTTCCGGGCATGAGGTTCAGGGCATGAGTTTCAGTGCATGAGATTCAGGGCATCAGTTTCAGGGTAGGAGTTTCAGTGCATGAGTTTCACGGCATGAGATTCATTGCATGAGATTCAGGGCATGAGTTTTAGGGTAGGTGTTTCAGTGCAAGAGTTTCAGGGCATGAGATTCAGGGCATGAGTTTCAGGGCAGGAATTTCAGGGCATGACATTCAGGGCATGAGTTTCAGGGCAGGAGATTCACGGCTTGAGTTTAAGGTCAAGAGATTTAGCGCATGATATTCAGTGCATGAGTTTCATGGCAGAAGTTTCAGGGCACGAGATTCAGGGCATGAGTTTCAGGGCAGGAGTTTCAGGGGATGTAATTCAGGGCGTGAGTTTCAGGATATGGGATTCATGGCATGAGTTTCAGTGCAGGAGTTTCAGTGCAGGAGTTTCAGGTCATGAGATTCAGGGCATGAGTTTCAGGGCATGAGATTCAGGACAGGTGTTTCAAGGCATGAGATTCAGGGCATGAGTTTCAGGGCATGAGATTCAGGGCATGAGATTCAGGGCAGGAATTTCAGGGCATGTGATTCAGATAATGAGTTTCTGGGCAGATGAATCAGGGCAGGAGTTTTAGGGCATGTGATTCAGGGAATGAGTTTCAGTGCATGAGTTTTAGGGCAGGTGTTTCAGGGTATGAGATTTAGGGCATGAGTTTCAGTGCATGAGATTCAGGGCTTGAGTTTCAGGACATGAGGTTCAGGGCTTGAGTTTCAGGGCATGAGGTTCAGGGCATGAGTGTCAGTGCATGAGATTCAGGGGATCAGTTTCACGACAGGAGTTTCAGTGCATGAGTTTCACGGCATAAGATTCAGGGCATGAGATTCAGGGCAACAGTTTCAGGGCAGGAATTTCAGGGCATGAGATTCAGGGCATGTGTTTTAGGGCAGTTGTTTCAGTGCAAGAGTTTGAGGGCATGAGATTCAGGGCATGAGTTTCAAGGCAGGAGATT
The DNA here is from genome assembly GCF_030028105.1 of Mobula birostris. Classification (NCBI taxonomy): domain Eukaryota; kingdom Metazoa; phylum Chordata; class Chondrichthyes; order Myliobatiformes; family Myliobatidae; genus Mobula; species Mobula birostris. Next base: position 160,047 of record NW_027278388.1, on the reverse strand, counting down.
CAGGGCAGGAGATTCAGGGCATGAGATTCTGGGCTTGACTTTCAAGGCAGGTGTTTTAGGGCACGTATTTCAGTGCAGGAGATTCAGGGCTGGAGATTCAGGGCAAGAGTTTCAGTGCATGAGTTTGAGGGCAGGGGTTTCACGGCATGAGATTCAGGGCAGGTGTTTCATTGCAAGAGTTCCAGGGCATGTCTTTCAGTGCATGAGTTTCAGGGAAGGAGTTTCAGAGCATGAGATTCAGGGCATGAGATTCAGGGCAGGAATTTCAGGGAATGTGATTCAGATAATGAGTTTCTGGGCAGATGATTCAGGGCAGGAGTTTTAGGGCATGTGATTCAGGTCATGAGTTTCAGTGCATGAGTTTCAGTGCATGAGATTCAGGGCTTGAGTTTCAGGGCATGAGGTTCAGGGCATGAGTTTCAGTGCATGAGATTCAGTGCATCAGTTTCAGGGCAGGAGTTTCAGTGCATGAATTTCACGGCATGAGATTCAGGGCATGAGATTCAGGGCATGAGTTTCAGGGAAGGTGTTTCAGTGCAAGAGTTTCAGGGCAGGAGATTCACGGCTTGAGTTTAAGGTCATGAGATTTAGAGCATGAGATTCAGTGCATGAGTTTCAGTGCATGAGTTTGAGGGCAGGAGTATCAAGGCATGAGATTCAGGGCATGAGTTTCCGGGCAGGAGAATAAGGGCTTGAGTTTCAGGGCATGAGATTCAGGGCATGAGTTTCAGGGCATGAGTTTCAGGGCAGGAGTTTCAGGGCATGTAATTCAGGGCGTGAGTTTCAGGATATGAGATTCATGGCATGAGTTTCAGTGCAGGAGTTTCAGGGCATGAGATTCAGGACAGGAGTTTCAAGGCATGAGAATCAGGGCATGAGTTTCAGTGCATGAGTTTGAGGTCAGGAGTTTCAAGGCATGAGAATCAGGGCATGAGTTTCAGGGCATGAGATTCAGGGCAGGAATTTCTGGGCATGTGATTCAGGGCAGGAGTTTCAGGGCATGTGAATCAGGGCATGAGTTTCAGTGCATGAGTTTCAGGGCAGGAGTTTCAGGGTATGAGATTTAGGGCATGAGCTTCAGTGCATGAGATTCAGGGCTTGAGTTTCCGGGCATGAGGTTCAGGGCATGAGTTTCAGTGCATGAGATTCAGGGCATCAGTTTCAGGGTAGGAGTTTCAGTGCATGAGTTTCACGGCATGAGATTCATTGCATGAGATTCAGGGCATGAGTTTTAGGGTAGGTGTTTCAGTGCAAGAGTTTCAGGGCATGAGATTCAGGGCATGAGTTTCAGGGCAGGAATTTCAGGGCATGACATTCAGGGCATGAGTTTCAGGGCAGGAGATTCACGGCTTGAGTTTAAGGTCAAGAGATTTAGCGCATGATATTCAGTGCATGAGTTTCATGGCAGAAGTTTCAGGGCACGAGATTCAGGGCATGAGTTTCAGGGCAGGAGTTTCAGGGGATGTAATTCAGGGCGTGAGTTTCAGGATATGGGATTCATGGCATGAGTTTCAGTGCAGGAGTTTCAGTGCAGGAGTTTCAGGTCATGAGATTCAGGGCATGAGTTTCAGGGCATGAGATTCAGGACAGGTGTTTCAAGGCATGAGATTCAGGGCATGAGTTTCAGGGCATGAGATTCAGGGCATGAGATTCAGGGCAGGAATTTCAGGGCATGTGATTCAGATAATGAGTTTCTGGGCAGATGAATCAGGGCAGGAGTTTTAGGGCATGTGATTCAGGGAATGAGTTTCAGTGCATGAGTTTTAGGGCAGGTGTTTCAGGGTATGAGATTTAGGGCATGAGTTTCAGTGCATGAGATTCAGGGCTTGAGTTTCAGGACATGAGGTTCAGGGCTTGAGTTTCAGGGCATGAGGTTCAGGGCATGAGTGTCAGTGCATGAGATTCAGGGCATCAGTTTCACGACAGGAGTTTCAGTGCATGAGTTTCACGGCATAAGATTCAGGGCATGAGATTCAGGGCAACAGTTTCAGGGCAGGAATTTCAGGGCATGAGATTCAGGGCATGTGTTTTAGGGCAGTTGTTTCAGTGCAAGAGTTTGAGGGCATGAGATTCAGGGCATGAGTTTCAAGGCAGGAGATTCAGGGCAGGAGATTCAGGGCATGAGATTCTGGGCTTGACTTTCAAGGCAGGTGTTTTAGGGCACGTATTTCAGTGCAGGAGATTCAGGGCTGGAGATTCAGAGCAAGAGTTTCAGTGCATGAGTTTGAGGGCAGGGGTTTCACGGCATGAGATTCAGGGCAGGTGTTTCATTGCAAGAGTTCCAGGGCATGTCTTTCAGTGCATGAGTTTCAGGGAAGGAGTTTCAGAGCATGAGATTCAGGGCATGAGTTTCAGGGAAGGAGATTCACGGCTTGAGTTTAAGGTCATGAGATTTAGCGCACGAGATTCAGGGCATGAGTTTCAGGGCAGGAGTTTCAGGGCATCTAATTCAGGGCGTGAGTTTCAGGATATGAGATTCATGGCATGAGTTTCAGTGCAGGAGTTTCAGTGCAGGAGTTTCAGGTCATGAGATTCAGGGCATGAGTTTCAGTGCATGAGTTCGAGGGCAGGAGTTTCAAGGCAGGAGATTCAGGGCATGAGATTCAGGGCAGGAATTTCAGGGAATGTGATTCAGATAATGAGTTTCTGGGCAGATGATTCAGGGCAGGAGTTTTAGGGCATGTGATTCAGGTCATGAGTTTCAGTGCATGAGTTTCAGTGCATGAGATTCAGGGCTTGAGTTTCAGGGCATGAGGTTCAGGGCATGAGTTTCAGTGCATGAGATTCAGTGCATCAGTTTCAGGGCAGGAGTTTCAGTGCATGAATTTCACGGCATGAGATTCAGGGCATGAGATTCAGTGCATGAGTTTCAGGGAAGGTGTTTCAGTGCAAGAGTTTCAGGGCAGGAGATTCACGGCTTGAGTTTAAGGTCATGAGATTTAGAGCATGAGATTCAGTGCATGAGTTTCAGTGCATGAGTTTGAGGGCAGGAGTATCAAGGCATGAGATTCAGGGCATGAGATTCCGGGCAGGAGAATAAGGGCTTGAGTTTCAGGGCATGAGATTCAGGGCATGAGTTTCAGGGCATGAGTTTCAGGGCAGGAGTTTCAGGGCATGTAATTCAGGGCGTGAGTTTCAGGATATGAGATTCATGGCATGAGTTTCAGTGCAGGAGTTTCAGGGCATGAGATTCAGGACAGAGATTCAGGGCTTGAGTTTCAGGGCATGAGGTTCAGGGCATGAGTTTCAGGGCATGAGATTCAGGGCATGAGTTTCAGTGCAGGAATTTGAGGGCATGAGATTCAGTGCACGAGTTTCAGAGCATGAGATTCAGGGCAAGAGATTAAGGGCATGATTTTCAGGGCAGGAGATTCAGGGCAGGTGTTTCAGTGCAGGAGTTTCAGGGCATGAGATTCAGGGCATGAGTTTCAGGTCATGAGTTTCAGGACAGGAGATTCAGGGCATGAGTTTCAGGGCATGAGTTTCAGTGCAGGAGTTTCAGGGCATGTGATTCAGGGCGTGAGTTTCAGGATATGAGATTTATGGCATGAGTTTCAGTGCAGGAGTTTCAGAGCATGAGTTTTAGGGTAGGTGTTTCAGTGCAAGAGTTTCAGGGCATGAGATTCAGGGCATGAGTTTCAGGGCAGGAATTTCAGGGCATGACATTCAGGGCATGAGTTTCAGGGCAGGAGATTCACGGCTTGAGTTTAAGGTCAAGAGATTTAGCGCATGATATTCAGTGCATGAGTTTCATGGCAGAAATTTCAGGGCATGAGATTCAGGGCATGAGTTTCAGGGAGGAGAATAAGGGCTTGAGTTTCAGGGCATGAGATTCAGGGCATGAGTTTCAGGGCATGAGTTTCAGGGCATGAGTTTGAGGGCAGGAGTTTCAAGGCATGAGATTCAGGGCATGAGATTCAGGACAGGAGTTACAAGGCATGAGATTCAGGTCATGAGTTTCAGTGCATGAGTTTCAGTGCATGAGTTTGAGGGCGGTAGTTTCAAGGCATGAGATTCAGGGCATGAGTTTCAGGGCATGAGATTCAGGTCAGGAATTTCAGGGCATGTGATTCAGATAATGAGTTTCTGTGCAGATGATTCAGGGCAGGAGTTTTAGTGCATGTGATTCAGGGCATGAGTGTCAGTGCATGAGATTCAGGGCATCATTTTCAGGGCAGGAGTTTCAGTGCATGAGTTTCACCGCATGAGATACAGGGCATGAGGTTCAGGGCATGAGTTTTAGGGTAGGTGTTTCAGTGCAAGAGTTTCAGGGCATGAGATTCGGGGCATGAGTTTCAGGGCAGGAATTTCACGGCATGAGATTCAGGGCATGTGTTTTAGGGCAGGTGTTTCAGTGCAAGAGTTTCAGGACATGAGATTCAGGGCAGGAGTTTCAGGGCATGAGTTTCAGGGCAGGAGTTTCAGGGTATGAGATTTAGGGCATGAGCTTCAGTGCATGAGATTCAGGGCTTGAGTTTCAGGGCATGAGGTTCAGGGCATGAGTTTCAGTGCATGAGATTCAGGGCATCAGTTTTAGGGCAGGAGTTTCAGTGCATGAGTTTCACGGCATGAGATTCATTGCATGAGATTCAGGGCATGAGTTTTAGGGTAGGTGTTTCAGTGCAAGAGTTTCAGGGCATGAGATTCAGGGCATGAGTTTCAGGGCAGGAATTTCAGGGCATGACATTCAGGGCATGAGTTTCAGGGCAGGAGATTCACGGCTTGAGTTTAAGGTCAAGAGATTTAGCGCATGAGATTCAGGGCATGAGTTTCAGGGCATGAGATTCAGGGCAGGAATTTCAGGGCATGTGATTCAGATAATGAGTTTCTGGGCAGATGATTCAGTGCAAGAGTTTGAGGACATGAGATTCAGGGCATGAGTTTCAAGGCAGGAGATTCAGGGCAAGAGATTCAGGGCATGAGATTCGGGGCTTGAGTTTCAAGGCATGTGTTTTAGGGCACGTATTTCAGTGCAGGAGCTTGAAGCAGGAGTTTCACGGCATGAGATTCAGGGCATGAGTTTCAGGGCATGAGTTTAAGGGCATGGGTTTCAGGTCTGTTGTTTCAGGGCTTGAGATTCAGGACAGCAGTTTCAGGGCAGGAGATTCAGGGCCGGTGTTTCAGTGCAAGAGTTTCAGTGCAAGAGTTTCAGGGCATGTCTTTCAGTGCATTAGTTTCAGGGCAGGAGTTTCAGAGCATGAGATTCAGGGCATGTGTTTTAGGGCAGGTGTTTCAGTGCAAGAGTTTGAGGACATGAGATTCAGGGCATGAGTTTCAAGGCAGGAGATTCAGGGCAAGAGATTCAGGGCATGAGATTCGGGGCTTGAGTTTCAAGGCATGTGTTTTAGGGCACGTATTTCAGTGCAGGAGCTTGAAGCAGGAGTTTCACGGCATGAGATTCAGGGCATGAGTTTCAGGGCATGAGTTTAAGGGCATGGGTTTCAGGTCTGTTGTTTCAGGGCTTGAGATTCAGGACAGCAGTTTCAGGGCAGGAGATTCAGGGCCGGTGTTTCAGTGCAAGAGTTCCAGTGCAAGAGTTTCAGGGCATGTCTTTCAGTGCATTAGTTTCAGGGCAGGAGTTTCAGAGCATGAGATTCAGGGCATGAGTTTCAGGGCAGGAGATTCATGGTTTGAGTTTAAGGTCATGAGATTTAGCGCATGAGATTCAGTGCATGAGTTTCAAGGCAGAAGTTTCAGGGCACGAGATTCAGGGCATGAGTTTCAGGGCAGGAGTTTCAGGACAAGTAATTCAGGGCGTGAGTTTCAGTGCATGAGTTTCAGTGCATGAGTTTGAGGGCAGGAGTTTCTAGGCATGAGATTCAGGACAGGAGTTTCAAGGCATGAGATTCAGGGCATGAGTTTCAGTGCATGAGTTTCAGTGCAAGAGTTTGAGGGCAGGAATTTCAAGGCATGAGATTCAGGGCATGAGTTTCAGGGCATGAGATTCAGGGCAGGAATTTCAGAGCATGAGATTCAGATAATGAGTTTCTGGGCAGATGAATCAGGGCAGGAGTTTTAGGGCATGTGATTCAGGGCATGAGTTTCAGTGCATGAGTTTCAGGGTATGAGATTTAGGGCATGAGTTTCAGTGCATGAGATTCAGGGCTTGAGTTTCAGGGCATGAGATTCAGGGCTTGAGTTTCAGGGCATGAGTTTCAGGGCATGAGTGTCAGTGCATGAGATTCAGAACATCAGTTTCAGGGCAGGAGTTTCAGTGCATGAGGTTCAGGGCATGAGTTTTAGGTAGGCTTTTCAGTGCAAGAGTTTCAGGGCATGAGATTCAGGGCATGAGTATCAGGGCAGGAGATTCAGGACATGAGATTCGGGGCGTGAGTTTCAAGGCAGGTGTTTTAGGGCACGTATTTCAGTGCAGGAGCTTCAGGGCAGGAGATTCAGAGAATGAGTTTCAGTGCATGAGTTTGAGGGCAGGAGTTTCACGGCATGAGATTCAGGGCATGAGTTTCTGGGCATGAGATTCAGGGCAGGTATTTCAGGGCATGTGATTCAGTTAATGGGTTTCTGTGCAGATGATTCAGGGCAGGAGTTTTAGGGCAAGTGATTCAGGGCATGAGTTTCAGTGCATGAGTTTCAGGGCAGGAGTTTCAGGGTATGAGATTTAGGGCTTGAGTTTCAGTGCATGAGGTTCAGGGCTTGAGTTTCAGGGCACGAGGTTCAGGGCATGAGTGTCAGTGCATGAGATTCAGGGCATCAGTTTCAGGACAGGAGTTTCAGTGCATGAGTTTCACGGCATGAGATTCAGGGCATGAGGTTCAGGGCATGAGTTTTAGGGTAGGTGTTTCAGTGCAAGAGTTTCAGGGCATGAGATTCAGGGCATGAGTTTCAGGGCAGGAATTTCACGGCATGAGATTCAGGGCATGTGTTTTAGGGCAGGTGTTTCAGTGCAAGAGTTTGAGGACATGAGATTCAGGGCATGAGTTTCAAGGCAGGAGATTCAGGGCAAGAGATTCAGGGCATGAGATTCGGGGCTTGAGTTTCAAGGCATGTGTTTTAGGGCACGTATTTCAGTGCAGGAGTTTCAGGGCAGGAGATTCACAGCATGAGTTTCAGTGCATGAGTTTGAAGCAGGAGTTTCACGGCATGAGATTCAGGGCATGAGTTTCAGGGCATGAGTTTAAGGGCATGGGTTTCAGGTCTGTTGTTTCAGGGCTTGAGATTCAGGACAGCAGTTTCAGGGCAGGAGATTCAGGGCCGGTATTTCAGTGCAAGAGTTTCAGTGCAAGAGTTTCAGGGCATGTCTTTCAGTGCATTAGTTTCAGGGCAGCAGTTTCAGAGCATGAGATTCAGGGCATGAGTTTCAGGGCAGGAGATTCATGGTTTGAGTTTAAGGTCATGAGATTTAGCGCATGAGATTCAGTGCATGAGTTTCAAGGCAGAAGTTTCAGGGCACGAGATTCAGGGCATGAGTTTCAGGGCAGGAGTTTCAGGACAAGTAATTCAGGGCGTGAGTTTCAGTGCATGAGTTTGAGGGCAGGAGTTTCTAGGCATGAGATTCAGGACAGGAGTTTCAAGGCATGAGATTCAGGGCATGAGTTTCAGTGCATGAGTTTCAGTGCATGAGTTTGAGTGCAGGAATTTCAAGGCATGAGATTCAGGGCATGAGTTTCAGGGCATGAGATTCAGGGCAGGAATTTCAGGGCATGAGATTCAGATAATGAGTTTCTGGGCAGATGAATCAGGGCAGGAGTTTTAGGGCATGTGATTCAGGGCATGAGTTTCAGTGCATGAGAATCAGGGCAGGAGTTTCAGTGCATGAGTTTGAGGTCAGGAGTTTCAAGGCATGAGAATCAGGGCATGAGTTTCAGGGCATGAGATTCAGGGCAGGATTTTCAGGGCATGTGATTCAGGGCAGGAGATTCAGGGCATGTGAATCAGGGCATGAGTTTCAGTGCATGAGTTTCAGGGCAGGAGTTTCAGGGTATGAGATTTAGGGCATGAGCTTCAGTGCATGAGATTCAGGGCTTGAGTTTCCGGGCATGAGGTTCAGGGCATGAGTTTCAGTGCATGAGATTCAGGGCATCAGTTTCAGGGCAGGAGTTTCAGTGCATGAGTTTCACGGCATGAGATTCATTGCATGAGATTCAGGGCATGAGTTTTAGGGTAGGTGTTTCAGTGCAAGAGTTTCAGGGCATGAGATTCAGGGCATGAGTTTCAGGGCAGGAATTTCAGGGCATGACATTCAGGGCATGAGTTTCAGGGCAGGAGATTCACGGCTTGAGTTTAAGGTCAAGAGATTTAGCGCATGATATTCAGCGCATGAGTTTCATGGCAGAAGTTTCAGGGCATGAGATTCAGGGCATGAGTTTCAGGGAGGAGAATAAGGGCTTGAGTTTCAGGGCATGAGATTCAGGGCATGAGTTTCAGGGCATGAGTTTCAGGGCATGAGTTTGAGGGCAGGGGTTTCAAGGCATGAGATTCAGGGCATGAGATTCAGGACAGGAGTTACAAGGCATGAGATTCAGGTCATGAGTTTCAGTGCATGAGTTTCAGTGCATGAGTTTGAGGGCAGGAGTTTCAAGGCATGAGATTCAGGGCATGAGTTTCAGGGCATGAGATTCAGGTCAGGAATTTCAGGGCATGTGATTCAGATAATGAGTTTCTGTGCAGATGATTCAGGGCAGGAGTTTTAGTGCATGTGATTCAGGGCATGAGTGTCAGTGCATGAGATTCAGGGCATCATTTTCAGGGCAGGAGTTTCAGTGCATGAGTTTCACCGCATGAGATTCAGGGCATGAGGTTCAGGGCATCAGTTTTAGGGTAGGTGTTTCAGTGCAAGAGTTTCAGGGCATGAGATTCGGGGCATGAGTTTCAGGGCAGGAATTTCACGGCATGAGATTCAGGGCATGTGTTTTAGGGCAGGTGTTTCAGTGCAAGAGTTTCAGGACATGAGATTTAGGGCATGAGCTTCAGTGCATGAGATTCAGGGCTTGAGTTTCAGGGCATGAGGTTCAGGGCAGGAGTTTCAGTGCATGAGATTCAGGGCATCAGTTTCAGGGCAGGAGTTTCAGTGCATGAGTTTCACGGCATGAGATTCATTGCATGAGATTCAGGGCATGAGTTTTAGGGTAGGTGTTTCAGTGCAAGAGTTTCAGGGCATGAGATTCAGGGCATGAGTTTCAGGGCAGGAATTTCAGGGCATGACATTCAGGGCATGAGTTTCAGGGCAGGAGATTCACGGCTTGAGTTTAAGGTCAAGAGATTTAGCGCATGAGATTCAGTGCATGAGTTTCATGGCAGAAGTTTCAGGGCATGAGATTCAGGGCATGAGTTTCAGGGAGGAGAATAAGGGCTTGAGTTTCAGGGCATGAGATTCAGGGCATGAGTTTCAGGGGATGAGTTTCAGGGCAGGAGTTTCAGACATGAGTTTGAGGGCAGGGGTTTCAAGGCATGAGATTCAGGGCATGAGATTCAGGACAGGGGTTACAAGGCATGAGATTCAGGTCATGAGTTTCAGTGCATGAGATTCAGGGCGTCATTTTCAGGGCAGGAGTTTCAGTGCATGAGATTCACGGCATGAGATTCAGGGCATGAGGTTCAGGGCATGAGTTTTAGGGTAGGTGTTTCAGTGCAAGAGTTTCAGGGCATGAGATTCAGGGCATGAGTTTCAGGGCAGGAATTTCACGGCATGAGATTCAGGGCATGTGTTTTAGGGCAGGTGTTTCAGTGCAAGAGTTTGAGGACATGAGATTCAGGGCATGAGTTTCAAGGCAGGAGATTCAGGGCAGGAGATTCAGGGCATGAGATTCTGGGCTTGACTTTCAAGGCAGGTGTTTTAGGGCACGTATTTCAGTGCAGGAGTTTCAGGGCAGGTGATTCAGGGCATGAGTTTCAGTGCATGAGTTTGAGGGCAGGGGTTTCACGGCATGAGATTCAGGGCATGAGTTTCAGGGCATGAGTTTCAGGGTATGGGTTTCAGGTCTGTGGTTTCAGGGCTTGAGATTCAGGGCAGCAGTTTCAGGGCAGGAGATTCAGGGCAGGTGTTTCATTGCAAGAGTTCCAGGGCATGTCTTTCAGTGCATGAGTTTCAGGGCATGAGGTTCAGGGCTTGAGTGTCAGTGCATGAGATTCAGGGCATCAGTTTCACGACAGGAGTTTCAGTGCATGAGTTTCACGGCATGAGATTCAGGGCATGAGATTCAGGGCATGAGTTTCAGGGCAGGAATTTCAGGGCATGAGATTCAGGGCATGTGTTTTAGTGCAGTTATTTCAGTGCAAGAGTTTGAGGGCATGAGATTCAGGGCATGAGTTTCAAGGTAGGAGATTCAGGGCAGGAGATTCAGGGCATGAGATTCTGGGCTTGACTTTCAAGGCAGGTGTTTTAGGGCACGTATTTCAGTGCTGGAGTTTCAGGGCTGGAGATTCAGGGCATGAGTTTCAGTGCATGAGTTTGAGGGCAGGGGTTTCACGGCATGAGATTCAGGGCATGAGTTTCAGGGCATGAGTTTCAGGTCTGTGGTTTCAGGGCTTGAGATTCAGGGCAGCAGTTTCACGGCAGGAGATTCAGGGCAGGTGTTTCATTGCAAGAGTTTCAGTGCAAGAGTTCCAGGGCATGTCTTTCAGTGCATGAGTTTCAGGGCAGGAGTTTCAGAGCATGAGATTCAGGGCATGAGTTTCAGGGAAGGAGATTCACGGCTTGAGTTTAAGGTCATGAGATTTAGCGCATGAGATTCAGTGCATGAGTTTCAGGGCAGAAGTTTCAGGGCACGAGATTCAGGGCATGAGTTTCAGGGCAGGAGTTTCAGGGCATGTAATTCAGGGCGTGAGTTTCAGGATATGAGATTCATGGCATGAGTTTCAGTGCAGGTGTTTCAGTGCAGGAGGTTCAGGTCATGAGATTCAGGGTATGAGTTTCAGGGCATGAGATTCAGGGCAGGTGTTTCAAGGCATGAGATTCAGGGCATGAGTTTCAGTGCATGAGTTCGAGGGCAGGAGTTTCAAGGCATGAGATTCAGGGCATGAGATTCAGGCAGGAATTTCAGGGAATGTGATTCATATAATGAGTTTCTGGGCAGATGATTCAGGGCAGGAGTTTTAGGGCATGTGATTCATGTCATGAGTTTCAGTGCATGAGTTTCAGTGCATGAGTTTCAGTGCATGAGATTCAGGGCTTGAGTTTCAGGGCATGAGGTTCAGGGCATGAGTTTCAGTGCATGAGATTCAGTGCATCAGTTTCAGGGCAGGAGTTTCAGTGCATGAATTTCACGGCATGAGATTCAGGGCATGAGATTCAGGGCATGAGTTTCAGGGTAGGTGTTTCAGTGCAAGAGTTTCAGGGCAGGAGATTCACGGCTTGAGTTTAAGGTCATGAGATTTGGCGCATGAGATTCTGTGCATGAGTTTCAGTGCATGAGTTTGAGGGCAGGAGTATCAAGGCATGAGATTCAGGGCATGAGTTTCAGGGCAGGAGAATAAGGGCTTGAGTTTCAGGGCATGAGATTCAGGGCATGAGTTTCAGGGCATGAGTTTCAGGGCAGGTGTTTCAGGGCATGTAATTCAGGGCTTGAGTTTCAGGATATGAGATTCATGGCATGAGTTTCAGTGGAGGAGTTTCAGGGCATGAGATTCAGGACAGGAGTTTCAAGGCATGAGATTCAGGGCATGAGTTTCAGTGCATGAGTTTGAGGGCAGGAGTTTCAAGGCATGAGAATCAGGGCATGAGTTTCAGGGCATGAGATTCAGGGCAGGAATTTCAGGGCATGTGATTCAGGGCAGGAGTTTCAGGGCATTTGAATCAGGGCATGAGTTTCAGTGCATGAGTTTCAGGGCAGGAGTTTCAGGGTATGAGATTTAGGGCATGAGCTTCAGTGCATGAGATTCAGGGCTTGAGTTTCAGGGCATGAGGTTCAGGGCATGAGTTTCAGTGCATGAGATTCAGGGCATCAGTTTCAGGGCAGGAGTTTCAGTGCATGAATTTCACGGCATGAGATTCATTGCATGAGATTCAGGGCATGAGTTTTAGGGTAGGTGTTTCAGTGCAAGAGTTTCAGGGCATGAGTTTCAGAGCAGGAATTTCAGGGCATGAGATTCAGGGCATGAGTTTCAGGGCAGGAGATTCACGGCTTGAGTTTAAGGTCAAGAGATTTAGCGCATGAGATTCAGTGCATGAGTTTAATGGCAGAAGTTTCAGGGCATGAGGTTCAGGGCATGAGTTTCAGTGCATGAGATTCAGTGCATCAGTTTCAGGGCAGGAGTTTCAGTTCATGAATTTCACGGCATGAGATTAAGGGCATGAGATTCAGGGCATGAGTTTCAGGGTAGGTGTTTCAGTGCAAGAGTTTCAGGGCAGGAGATTCACGGCTTGAGTTTAAGGTCATGAGATTTAGCGCATGAGATTCAGTGCATGTGTTTCAGTGCATGAGTTTGAGGGCAGGAGTATCAAGGCATGAGATTCAGGGCATGAGTTTCAGGGCAGGAGAATAAGGGCTTGAGTTTCAGGGCATGAGATTCAGGGCATGAGTTTCAGGGCATGAATTTCAGGGCAGGAGCTTCAGGGCATGTAATTCAGGGCGTGAGTTTCAGGATATGAGATTCATGGCATGAGTTTCAGTGCAGGAGTTTCAGGGCATGAGATTCAGGGCATGAGTTTCAGTGCATGAGTTTGAGGACAGGAGTTTCAAGGCATGTGAATCAGGGCATGAGTTTCAGTGCATGAGTTTCAGGGCAGGAGTTTCGCGGTATGAGATTTAGGGCATGAGCTTCAGTGCATGAGATTCAGGGCTTGAGTTTCAGGGCATGAGGTTCAGGGCATGAGTTTCAGTGTATGAGATTCAGGGCATCAGTTTCAGGGCAGGAGTTTCAGTGCATGAGTGTCACGGCATGAGATTCATTGCATGAGATTCAGGGCATGAGTTTTAGGGTAGGTGTTTCAGTGCAAGAGTTTCAGGACATGAGATTCAGGGCATGAGTTTCAGGGAAGGAATTTCAGGGCATGACATTCAGGGCATGAGTTTCAGGGCAGGAGATTCACGGCTTGAGTTTAAGGTCAAGAGATTTAGCGCATGATATTCAGTGCATGAGTTTCATGGCAGAAGTTTCAGGGCATGAGATTCAGGGCATGAGTTTCAGGGAGGAGAATAAGGGCTTGAGTTTCAGGGCATGAGATTCAGGGCATGAGTTTCAGGGCATGAGTTTCAGGGCATGAGTTTGAGGGCAGGAGTTTCAAGGCATGAGATTCAGGGCATGAGATTCAGGACAGGAGTTACAAGGCATGAGATTCAGGTCATGAGTTTCAGTGCATGAGTTTCAGTGCATGAGTTTGAGGGCAGGAGTTTCAAGGCATGAGATTCAGGGCATGAGTTTCAGGGCATGAGATTCAGGTCAGGAATTTCAGGGCATGTGATTCAGATAATGAGTTTCTGTGCAGATGATTCAGGGCAGGAGTTTTAGTGCATGTGATTCAGGGCATGAGTGTCAGTGCATGAGATTCAGGGCATCATTTTCAGGGCAGGAGTTTCAGTGCATGAGTTTCACCGCATGAGATACAGGGCATGAGGTTCAGGGCATGAGTTTTAGGGTAGGTGTTTCAGTGCAAGAGTTTCAGGGCATGAGATTCGGGGCATGAGTTTCAGGGGAGGAATTTCACGGCATGAGATTCAGGGCATGTGTTTTAGGGCAGGTGTTTCAGTGCAAGAGTTTCAGGACATGAGATTCAGGGCAGGAGTTTCAGGGCATGTGAATCAGGGCATGAGTTTCAGTGCATGAGTTTCAGGGCAGGAGTTTCAGGGTATGAGATTTAGGGCATGAGCTTCAGTGCATGAGATTCAGGGCTTGAGTTTCAGGGCATGAGGTTCAGGGCATGAGTTTCAGTGCATGAGATTCAGGGCATCAGTTTTAGGGCAGGAGTTTCAGTGCATGAGTTTCACGGCATGAGATTCATTGCATGAGATTCAGGGCATGAGTTTTAGGGTAGGTGTTTCAGTGCAAGAGTTTCAGGGCATGAGATTCAGGGCATGAGTTTCAGGGCAGGAATTTCAGGGCATGACATTCAGGGCATGAGTTTCAGGGCAGGAGATTCACGGCTTGAGTTTAAGGTCAAGAGATTTAGCGCATGAGATTCAGGGCATGAGTTTCAGGGCATGAGATTCAGGGCAGGAATTTCAGGGCATGTGATTCAGATAATGAGTTTCTGTGCAGATGATTCAGGGCAGGAGTTTTAGGGCATGTGATTCAGGGCATGAGTTTCAGTGCATGAGTTTCAGGGCAGGAGTTTCAGGGTATGAGATTTAGGGCTTGAGTTTCAGTGCATGAGATTCAGGGCTTGAGTTTCAGGGCATGAGGTTCAGGGCATGAGTGTCAGTGCATGAGATTCAGGGCGTCATTTTCAGGGCAGGAGTTTCAGTGCATGAGTTTCAGGGCATGAGATTCAGGGCATGAGGTTCAGGGCATGAGTTTTAGGGTAGGTGTTTCAGTGCAAGAGTTTCAGGGCATGAGATTCAGGGCATGAGTTTCAAGGCAGGAGATTCAGGGCAAGAGATTCAGGGCATGAGATTCGGGGCTTGAGTTTCAAGGCATGTGTTTTAGGGCACGTATTTCAGTGCAGGAGTTTGAAGCAGGAGTTTCACGGCATGAGATTCAGGGCATGAGTTTCAGGGCATGAGTTTAAGGGCATGGGTTTCAGGTCTGTTGTTTCAGGGCTTGAGATTCAGGACAGCAGTTTCAGGGCAGGAGATTCAGGGCCGGTGTTTCAGTGCAAGAGTTTCAGTGCAAGAGTTTCAGGGCATGTCTTTCAGTGCATTAGTTTCAGGGCAGGAGTTTCAGAGCATGAGATTCAGGGCATGAGTTTCAGGGCAGGAGATTCATGGTTTGAGTTTAAGGTCATGAGATTTAGCGCATGAGATTCAGTGCATGAGTTTCAAGGCAGAAGTTTCAGGGCACGAGATTCAGGGCATGAGTTTCAGTGCAGGAGTTTCAGGACAAGTAATTCAGGGCGTGAGTTTCAGTGCATGAGTTTCAGTGCATGAGTTTGAGGGCAGGAGTTTCTAGGCATGAGATTCAGGACAGGAGTTTCAAGGCATGAGATTCAGGGCATGAGTTTCAGTGCATGAGTTTCAGTGCATGAGTTTGAGGGCAGGAATTTCAAGGCATGAGATTCAGGGCATGAGTTTCAGGGCATGAGATTCAGGGCAGGAATTTCAGAGCATGAGATTCAGATAATGAGTTTCTGGGCAGATGAATCAGGGCAGGAGTTTTAGGGCATGTGATTCAGGGCATGAGTTTCAGTGCATGAGTTTCAGGGCAGGAGTTTCAGGGTATGAGATTTAGGGCATGAGTTTCAGTGCATGAGATTCAGGGCTTGAGTTTCAGGGCATGAGATTCAGGGCTTGAGTTTCAGGGCATGAGTTTCAGGGCATGAGTGTCAGTGCATGAGATTCAGAACATCAGTTTCAGGGCAGGATTTTCAGTGCATGAGGTTCAGGGCATGAGTTTTAGGTAGGCTTTTCAGTGCAAGAGTTTCAGGGCATGAGATTCAGGGCATGAGTATCAGGGCAGGAGATTCAGGGCATGAGATTCGGGGCGTGAGTTTCAAGGCAGGTGTTTTAGGGCACGTATTTCAGTGCAGGAGCTTCAGGGCAGGAGATTCGGAGAATGAGTTTCAGTGCATGAGTTTGAGGGCAGGAGTTTCACGGCATGAGATTCAGGGCATGAGTTTCTGGGCATGAGATTCAGGGCAGGTATTTCAGGGCATGTGATTCAGATAATGGGTTTCTGTGCAGATGATTCAGGGCAGGAGTTTTAGGGCAAGTGATTCAGGGCATGAGTTTCAGTGCATGAGTTTCAGGGCAGGAGTTTCAGGGTATGAGATTTAGGGCTTGAGATTCAGTGCATGAGATTCAGGGCATGAGTGTCAGTGCATGAGATTCAGGGCATCAGTTTCAGGACAGGAGTTTCAGTGCATGAGTTTCACGGCATGAGATTCAGGGCATGAGGTTCAGCGCATGAGTTTTAGGGTAGGTGTTTCAGTGCAAGAGTTTCAGGGCATGAGATTCAGGGCATGAGTTTCAGGGCAGGAATTTCACGGCATGAGATTCAGGGCATGTGTTTTAGGGCAGGTGTTTCAGTGCAAGAGTTTGAGGACATGAGATTCAGGGCATGAGTTTCAAGGCAGGAGATTCAGGGCAAGAGATTCAGGGCATGAGATTCGTGGCTTGAGTTTCAAGGCATGTGTTTTAGGGCACGTATTTCAGTGCAGGAGTTTCAGGGCAGGAGATTCACAGCATGAGTTTCAGTGCATGAGTTTGAAGCAGGAGTTTCACGGCATGAGATTCAGGGCATGAGTTTCAGGGCATGAGTTTAAGGGCATGGGTTTCAGGTCTGTTGTTTCAGGGCTTGAGATTCAGGACAGCAGTTTCAGGGCAGGAGATTCAGGGCCGGTGTTTCAGTGCAAGAGTTTCAGTGCAAGAGTTTCAGGGCATGTCTTTCAGTGCATTAGTTTCAGGGCAGGAGTTTCAGAGCATGAGATTCAGGGCATGAGTTTCAGGGCTGGAGATTCATGGTTTGAGTTTAAGGTCATGAGATTTAGCGCATGAGATTCAGTGCATGATTTTCAAGGCAGAAGTTTCAGGGCACGAGATTCAGGGCATGAGTTTCAGGGCAGGAGTTTCAGGACAAGTAATTCAGGGCGTGAGTTTCAGTGCATGAGTTTGAGGGCAGGAGTTTCTAGGCATGAGATTCAGGGCAGGAATTTCAGGGCATGAGATTCAGATAATGAGTTTCTGGGCAGATGAATCAGGGCAGGAGTTTTAGGGCATGTGATTCAGGGCATGAGTTTCAGTGCATGAGAATCAGGGCAGGAGTTTCAGTGCATGAGTTTGAGGTCAGGAGTTTCAAGGCATGAGAATCAGGGCATGAGTTTCAGGGCATGAGATTCAGGGCAGGATTTTCAGGGCATGTGATTCAGGGCAGGAGATTCAGGGCATGTGAATCAGGGCATGAGTTTCAGTGCATGAGTTTCAGGGCAGGAGTTTCAGGGTATGAGATTTAGGGCATGAGCTTCAGTGCATGAGATTCAGGGCTTGAGTTTCCGGGCATGAGGTTCAGGGCATGAGTTTCAGTGCATGAGATTCAGGGCATCAGTTTCAGGGCAGGAGTTTCAGTGCATGAGTTTCACGGCATGAGATTCATTGCATGAGATTCAGGGCATGAGTTTTAGGGTAGGTGTTTCAGTGCAAGAGTTTCAGGGCATGAGATTCAGGGCATGAGTTTCAGGGCAGGAATTTCAGGGCATGACATTCAGGGCATGAGTTTCAGGGCAGGAGATTCACGGCTTGAGTTTAAGGTCAAGAGATTTAGCGCATGATATTCAGTGCATGAGTTTCATGGCAGAAGTTTCAGGGCATGAGATTCAGGGCATGAGTTTCAGGGAGGAGAATAAGGGCTTGAGTTTCAGGGCATGAGATTCAGGGCATGAGTTTCAGGGCATGAGTTTCAGGGCATGAGTTTGAGGGCAGGAGTTTCAAGGCATGAGATTCAGGGCATGAGATTCAGGACAGGAGTTACAAGGCATGAGATTCAGGTCATGAGTTTCAGTGCATGAGTTTCAGTGCATGAGTTTGAGGGCAGGAGTTTCAAGGCATGAGATTCAGGGCATGAGTTTCAGGGCATGAGATTCAGGTCAGGAATTTTAGGGCATGTGATTCAGATAATGAGTTTCTGTGCAGATGATTCAGGGCAGGAGTTTTAGTGCATGTGATTCAGGGCATGAGTGTCAGTGCATGAGATTCAGGGCATCATTTTCAGGGCAGGAGTTTCAGTGCATGAGTTTCACCGCATGAGATTCAGGGCATGAGGTTCAGGGCATGAGTTTTAGGGTAGGTGTTTCAGTGCAAGAGTTTCAGGGCATGAGATTCGGGGCATGAGTTTCAGGGCAGGAATTTCACGGCATGAGATTCAGGGCATGTGTTTTAGGGCAGGTGTTTCAGTGCAAGAGATTCAGGACATGAGATTCAGGGCAGGAGTTTCAGGGCATATGAATCAGGGCATGAGTTTCAGTGCATGAGTTTCAGGGTATGAGATTTAGGGCATGAGCTTCAGTGCATGAGATTCAGGGCTTGAGTTTCAGGGCATGAGGTTCAAGGCATGAGTTTCAGTGCATGAGATTCAGGGCATCAGTTTCAGGGCAGGAGTTTCAGTGCATGAGTTTCACGGCATGAGATTCATTGCATGAGATTCAGGGCATGAGTTTTAGGGTAGGTGTTTCAGTGCAAGAGTTTCAGGGCATGAGATTCAGGGCATGAGTTTCAGGGCAGGAATTTCAGGGCATGACATTCAGGGCATGAGTTTCAGGGCAGGAGATTCACGGCTTGAGTTTAAGGTCAAGAGATTTAGCGCATGAGATTCAGTGCATGAGTTTCATGGCAGAAGTTTCAGGGCATGAGATTCAGGGCATGAGTTTCAGGGAGGAGAATAAGGGCTTGAGTTTCAGGGCATGAGATTCAGGGCATGAGTTTCAGGGCATGAGTTTCAGGGATGAGTTTGAGGGCAGGGGTTTCAAGGCATGAGATTCAGGGCATGAGATTCAGGACAGGGGTTACAAGGCATGAGATTCAGGTCATGAGTTTCAGTGCATGAGATTCAGGGCGTCATTTTCAGGGCAGGTGTTTCAGTGCATGAGTTTCACGGCATGAGATTCAGGGCATGAGGTTCAGGGCATGAGTTTTAGGGTAGGTGTTTCTGTGCAAGAGTTTCAGGGCATGAGATTCAGGGCATGAGTTTCAGGGCAGGAATTTCACGGCATGAGATTCAGGGCATGTGTTTTAGGGCAGGTGTTTCAGTGCAAGAGTTTGAGGACATGAGATTCAGGGCATGAGTTTCAAGGCAGGAGATTCAGGGCAGGAGATTCAGGGCATGAGATTCTGGGCTTGACTTTCAAGGCAGGTGTTTTAGGGCACGTATTTCAGTGCAGGAGTTTCAGGGCAGGAGATTCAGGGCATGAGTTTCAGTGCATGAGTTTGAGGGCAGGGGTTTCACGGCATGAGATTCAGGGCATGAGTTTCAGGGCATGAGTTTCAGGGTATGGGTTTCAGGTCTGTGGTTTCAGGGCTTGAGATTCAGGGCAGCAGTTTCAGGGCAGGAGATTCAGGGCAGGTGTTTCATTGCAAGTGTTTCAGTGCAAGAGTTCCAGGGCATGTCTTTCAGTGCATGAGTTTCAGGGCAGGAGTTTCAGAGCATGAGATTCAGGGCATGAGTTTCAGGGCATGAGTTTCAGGGCATGAGATTCAGGACAGGTGTTTCAAGGCATGAGATTCAGGGCATGAGTTTCAGTGCATGAGTTCGAGGGCAGGAGTTTCAAGGCATGAAATTCAGGGCATGAGTTTCAGGGCATGAGATTCAGGGCATGAGATTCAGGGCAGGAATTTCAGGGCATGTGATTCAGATAATGAGTTTCTGGGCAGATGAATCAGGGCAGGAGTTTTAGGGCATGTGATTCAGGGAATGAGTTTCAGTGCATGAGTTTCGGGGCAGGTGTTTCAGGGTATGAGATTTAGGGCATGAGTTTCAGTGCATGAGATTCAGGGCTTGAGTTTCAGGGCATGAGGTTCAGGGCTTGAGTTTCAGGGCATGAGGTTCAGGGCATGAGTGTCAGTGCATGAGATTCAGGGCATCAGTTTCACGACAGGAGTTTCAGTGCATGAGTTTCACGGCATGAGATTCAGGGCATGAGATTCAGGGCATGAGTTTCAGGGCAGGAATTTCAGGGCATGAGATTCAGGGCATGTGTTTTAGGGCAGGTGTTTCAGTGCAAGAGTTTGAGGGCATGAGATTCAGGGCATGAGTTTCAAGGTAGGAGATTCAGGGCAGGAGATTCAGGGCATGAGATTCTGGGCTTGACTTTCAAGGCAGGTGTTTTAGGGCACGTATTTCAGTGCTGGAGTTTCAGGGCTGGAGATTCAGGGCATGAGTTTCAGTGCATGAGTTTGAGGGCAGGGGTTTCACGGCATGAGATTCAGGGCATGAGTTTCAGGGCATGAGTTTCAGGGCATGAGTTTCAGGTCTGTGGTTTCAGGGCTTGAGATTCAGGGCAGCAGTTTCACGGCAGGAGATTCAAGGCAGGTGTTTCATTGCAAGAGTTTCAGTGCAAGAGTTCCAGGGCATGTCTTTCAGTGCATGAGTTTCAGGGCAGGAGTTTCAGAGCATGAGATTCAGGGCATGAGTTTCAGGGAAGGAGATTCACGGCTTGAGTTTAAGGTCATGAGATTTAGCGCATGAGATTCAGTGCATGAGTTTCAGGGCAGAAGTTTCAGGGCACGAGATTCAGGGCATGAGTTTCAGGGCAGGAGTTTCAGGGCATGTAATTCAGGGCGTGAGTTTCAGGATATGAGATTCATGGCATGAGTTTCAGTGCAGGTGTTTCAGTGCAGGAGTTTCAGGTCATGAGATTCAGGGCATGAGTTTCAGGGCATGAGATTCAGGGCAGGTGTTTCAAGGCATGAGATTCAGGGCATGAGTTTCAGTGCATGAGTTCGAGGGCAGGAGTTTCAAGGCATGAGATTCAGGGCATGAGATTCAGGCAGGAATTTCAGGGAATGTGATTCATATAATGAGTTTCTGGGCAGATGATTCAGGGCAGGAGTGTTAGGGCATGTGATTCATGTCATGAGTTTCAGTGCATGAGTTTCAGTGCATGAGTTTCAGTGCATGAGATTCAGGGCTTGAGTTTCAGGGCATGAGGTTCAGGGCATGAGTTTCAGTGCATGAGATTCAGTGCATCAGTTTCAGGGCAGGAGTTTCAGTGCATGAATTTCACGGCATGAGATTCAGGGCATGAGATTCAGGGCATGAGTTTCAGGGTAGGTGTTTCAGTGCAAGAGTTTCAGGGCAGGAGATTCACGGCTTGAGTTTAAGGTCATGAGATTTAGCGCATGAGATTCTGTGCATGAGTTTCAGTGCCTGAGTTTGAGGGCAGGAGTATCAAGGCATGAGATTCAGGGCATGAGTTTCAGGGCAGGAGAATAAGGGCTTGAGTTTCAGGGCATGAGATTCAGGGCATGAGTTTCAGGGCATGAGTTTCAGGGCAGGTGTTTCAGGGCATGTAATTCAGGGCTTGAGTTTCAGGATATGAGATTCATGGCATGAGTTTCAGTGGAGGAGTTTCAGGGCATGAGATTCAGGACAGGAGTTTCAAGGCATGAGATTCAGGGCATGAGTATCAGTGCATGAGTTTGAGGGCAGGAGTTTCAAGGCATGAGAATCAGGGCATGAGTTTCAGGGCATGAGATTCAGGGCAGGAATTTCAGGGCATGTGATTCAGGGCAGGAGTTTCAGGGCATTTGAATCAGGGCATGAGTTTCAGTGCATGAGTTTCAGGGCAGGAGTTTCAGGGTATGAGATTTAGGGCATGAGCTTCAGTGCATGAGATTCACGGCTTGAGTTTAAGGTCAAGAGATTTTGCGCATGAGATTCAGTGCATGAGTTTAATGGCAGAAGTTTCAGGGCATGAGGTTCAGGGCATGAGTTTCAGTGCATGAGATTCAGTGCATCAGTTTCAGGGCAGGAGTTTCAGTTCATGAATTTCACGGCATGAGATTAAGGGCATGAGATTCAGGGCATGAGTTTCAGGGTAGGTGTTTCAGTGCAAGAGTTTCAGGGCAGGAGATTCACGGCTTGAGTTTAAGGTCATGAGATTTAGCGCATGAGATTCAGTGCATGTGTTTCAGTGCATGAGTTTGAGGGCAGGAGTATCAAGGCATGAGATTCAGGGCATGAGTTTCAGGGCAGGAGAATAAGGGCTTGAGTTTCAGGGCATGAGATTCAGGGCATGAGTTTCAGGGCATGAATTTCAGGGCAGGAGTTTCAGGGCATGTAATTCAGGGCGTGAGTTTCAGGATATGAGATTCATGGCATGAGTTTCAGTGCAGGAGTTTCAGGGCATGAGATTCAGGGCATGAGTTTCAGTGCATGAGTTTGAGGACAGGAGTTTCAAGGCATGTGAATCAGGGCATGAGTTTCAGTGCATGAGTTTCAGGGCAGGAGTTTCGCGGTATGAGATTTAGGGCATGAGCTTCAGTGCATGAGATTCAGGGCTTGAGTTTCAGGGCATGAGGTTCAGGGCATGAGTTTCAGTGTATGAGATTCAGGGCATCAGTTTCAGGGCAGGAGTTTCAGTGCATGAGTGTCACGGCATGAGATTCATTGCATGAGATTCAGGGCATGAGTTTTAGGGTAGGTGTTTCAGTGCAAGAGTTTCAGGACATGAGATTCAGGGCATGAGTTTCAGGGAAGGAATTTCAGGGCATGACATTCAGGGCATGAGTTTCAGGGCAGGAGATTCACGGCTTGAGTTTAAGGTCAAGAGATTTAGCGCATGAGATTCAGTGCATGAGTTTCATGGCAGAAGTTTCAGGGCATGAGATTCAGGGCATGAGTTTCAGGGAAGGAGATTCATGGCTTGAGTTTAAGGTCATGAGATTTAGCGCATGAGATTCAGTGCATGAGTTTCAGGGCAGAAGTTTCAGGGCTCGAGTATCAAGGCATGAGATTCAGGGCATGAGTTTCAGGGCATGTAATTCAGGGCGTGAGTTTCAGGATATGGGATTCATGGCATGAGTTTCAGTGCAGGAGTTTCAGTGCAGGAGTTTCAGGGCATGACATTCAGGGCAGGAGTTTCAGGGCAGGAGATTCACGGCTTGAGTTTAAGGTCAAGAGATTTAGCGCATGAGATTCAGTGCATGAGTTTCATGGCAGAAGTTTCAGGGCATGAGATTCAGGGCATGAGTTTCAGGGAGGAGAATAAGGGCTTGAGTTTCAGGGCATGAGATTCAGGGCATGAGTTTCAGGGCATGAGTTTCAGGGCAGGAGTTTCAGGGCATGAGTTTGAGGGCAGGAGTTTCAAGGCATGAGATTCAGGGCATGAGATTCAGGACAGGAGTTACCAGGCATGAGATTCAGGGCATGAGTTTCAGGGCATGAGATTCAGGGCAGGAATTTCAGGGCATGTGATTCAGATAATGTGTTTCTGTGCAGATGATTCAGGGCAGGAGTTTTAGGGCATGTGATTCAGGGCATGAGTTTCAGTGCATGAGTTTCAGGGCAGGAGTTTCAGGGTATCAGATTTAGGGCATGAGTTTCAGTGCATGAGATTCAGGGCTTGAGTTTCAGGGCATGAGGTTCAGGGCATGAGTGTCAGTGCATGAGATTCAGGGCATGAGGTTCAGGGCATGAGTTTTAGGGTAGGTGTTTCAGTGCAAGAGTTTCAGGGCATGAGATTCAGGGCATGAGTTTCAGGGCAGGAATTTCACGGCATGAGAATCAGGGCATGTGTTTTAGGGCATTTGTTTCAGTGCAAGAGTTTGAGGACATGAGATTCAGGGCATGAGTTTCAAGGCAGGAGATTCAGGGCAAGAGATTCAGGGCATGAGATTCGGGGCTTGAGTTTCAAGGCAGGTGTTTTAGGGCACGTATTTCAGTGCAGGAGTTTCAGGGCAGGAGATTCACAGCATGAGTTTCAGTGCATGAGTTTGAGGACAGGAGTTTCACGGCATGAGATTCAGGGCATGAGTTTCAGGGCATGAGTTTAAGGGTATGGGTTTCAGGTCTGTTGTTTCAGTGCTTGAGATTCAGGACAGCAGTTTCAGGGCAGGAGATTCAGGGCCGGTGTTTCAGTGCAAGAGTTTCAGGGCATGTCTTTCAGTGCATTAGTTTCAGGGCAGGAGTTTCAGAGCATGAGATTCAGGGCATGAGTTTCAGGGCAGGAGATTCATGGCTTGAGTTTAAGGTCATGAGATTTAGCGCATGAGATTCAGTGCATGAGTTTCAAGGCAGAAGTTTCAGGGCACGAGATTCAGGGCATGAGTTTCAGGGCAGGAGTTTCAGGACATGTAATTCAGGGCGTGAGTTTCAGTGCATGAGTTTCAGTGCATGAGATTCAGGGCTTGAGTTTCAGGGCATGAGATTCAGGGCTTGAGTTTCAGTGCATGAGTTTCAGGGCATGAGTGTCAGTGCATGAGATTCAGAACATCAGTTTCAGGGCAGGAGTTTCAGTGCATGAGGTTCAGGGCATGAGTTTTAGGGTAGGTGTTTCAGTGCAAGAGTTTCAGGGCATGAGATTCAGGGCATGAGTATCAGGGCAGGAGATTCAGGGCATGAGATTCGGGGCTTGAGTTTCAAGGCAGGTGTTTTAGGGCACGTATTTCAGTGCAGGAGCTTCAGGGCAGGAGATTCAGAGAATGAGTTTCAGTGCATGAGTTTGAGGGCAGGGGTTTCACGGCATGAGATTCAGGGCATGAGTTTCAGTGCATGAGTTTGAGGACAGGAGTTTCAAGGCATGAGAATCAGGGCATGAGTTTCAGGGCATGAAATTCAGGGCAGGAGTTTCAGGGCATGTGAATCAGGGCATGAGTTTCAGTGCATGAGTTTCAGGGCAGGAGTTTCATGGTATGAGATTTAGGGCATGAGCTTCAGTGCATGAGATTCAGGGCTTGAGTTTCAGGGCATGAGTTTCAGGGCATGAGTTTCAGTGCATGAGATTCAGGGCATCAGTTTCAGGGCAGGAGTTTCAGTGCATGAGTTTCACGGCATGAGATTCATTGCATGAGATTCAGGGCATGAGTTTTAGGGTAGGTGTTTCAGTGCAAGAGTTTCAGGACATGAGATTCAGGGCATGAGTTTCAGGGCAGGAATTTCAGGGCATGACATTCAGGGCATGAGTTTCAGGGCAGGAGATTCACGGCTTGAGTTTAAGGTCAAGAGATTTAGCGCGTGAGATTCAGTGCATGAGTTTCATGGCAGAAGTTTCAGGGCATGAGATTCAGGGCATGAGTTTCAGGGAAGGAGATTCACGGCTTGAGTTTAAGGTCATGAGATTTAGCGCATGAGATTCAGTGCATGAGTTTCAGGGCAGAAGTTTCAGGGCACGAGATTCAGGGCAAGAGTTTCAGGGCAGGAGTTTCAGGGCATGTAATTTAGGGCGTGAGTTTCAGGATATGGGATTCATGGCATGAGTTTCAGTGCAGGAGTTTCAGTGCAGGAGTTTCAGGGCATGACATTCAGGGCATGAGTTTCAGGGCAGGAGATTCACGGCTTGAGTTTAAGGTCAAGAGATTTAGCGCATGAGATTCAGTGCATGAGTTTCATGGCAGAAGTTTCAGGGCATGAGATTCAGGGCATGAGTTTCAGGGAGGAGAATAAGGGCTTGAGTTTCAGGGCATGAGATTCAGGGCATGAGTTTCAGGGCATGAGTTTCAGGGCAGGAGATTCAGTGCATGAGATTCAGGGCATGAGTTTTAGGGTAGGTGTTTCAGTGCAAGAGTTTCAGGACATGAGATTCAGGGCATGAGTTTCAGGGAAGGAATTTCAGGGCATGACATTCAGGGCATGAGTTTCAGGGCAGGAGATTCACGGCTTGAGTTTAAGGTCAAGAGATTTAGCGCATGAGATTCAGTGCATGAGTTTCATGGCAGAAGTTTCAGGGCATGAGATTCAGGGCATGAGTTTCAGGGAAGGAGATTCACGGCTTGAGTTTAAGGTCATGAGATTTAGCGCATGAGATTCAGTGCATGAGTTTCAGGGCAGAAGTTTCAGGGCACGAGTATCAAGGCATGAGTTTCAGGGCATGAATTTCAGGGCAGGAGTTTCAGGGCATGTAATTCAGGGCGTGAGTTTCAGGATATGAGATTCATGGCATGAGTTTCAGTGCAGGAGTTTCAGGGCATGAGATTCAGGGCATGAGTTTCAGTGCATGAGTTTGAGGACAGGAGTTTCAAGGCATGTGAATCAGGGCATGAGTTTCAGTGCATGAGTTTCAGGGCAGGAGTTTCGCGGTATGAGATTTAGGGCATGAGCTTCAGTGCATGAGATTCAGGGCTTGAGTTTCAGGGCATGAGGTTCAGGGCATGAGTTTCAGTGTATGAGATTCAGGGCATCAGTTTCAGGGCAGGAGTTTCAGTGCATGAGTGTCACGGCATGAGATTCATTGCATGAGATTCAGGGCATGAGTTTTAGGGTAGGTGTTTCAGTGCAAGAGTTTCAGGACATGAGATTCAGGGCATGAGTTTCAGGGAAGGAATTTCAGGGCATGACATTCAGGGCATGAGTTTCAGGGCAGGAGATTCACGGCTTGAGTTTAAGGTCAAGAGATTTAGCGCATGAGATTCAGTGCATGAGTTTCATGGCAGAAGTTTCAGGGCATGAGATTCAGGGCATGAGTTTCAGGGAAGGAGATTCATGGCTTGAGTTTAAGGTCATGAGATTTAGCGCATGAGATTCAGTGCATGAGTTTCAGGGCAGAAGTTTCAGGGCTCGAGTATCAAGGCATGAGATTCAGGGCATGAGTTTCAGGGCATGTAATTCAGGGCGTGAGTTTCAGGATATGGGATTCATGGCATGAGTTTCAGTGCAGGAGTTTCAGTGCAGGAGTTTCAGGGCATGACATTCAGGGCAGGAGTTTCAGGGCAGGAGATTCACGGCTTGAGTTTAAGGTCAAGAGATTTAGCGCATGAGATTCAGTGCATGAGTTTCATGGCAGAAGTTTCAGGGCATGAGATTCAGGGCATGAGTTTCAGGGAGGAGAATAAGGGCTTGAGTTTCAGGGCATGAGATTCAGGGCATGAGTTTCAGGGCATGAGTTTCAGGGCAGGAGTTTCAGGGCATGAGTTTGAGGGCAGGAGTTTCAAGGCATGAGATTCAGGGCATGAGATTCAGGACAGGAGTTACCAGGCATGAGATTCAGGGCATGAGTTTCAGGGCATGAGATTCAGGGCAGGAATTTCAGGGCATGTGATTCAGATAATGTGTTTCTGTGCAGATGATTCAGGGCAGGAGTTTTAGGGCATGTGATTCAGGGCATGAGTTTCAGTGCATGAGTTTCAGGGCAGGAGTTTCAGGGTATCAGATTTAGGGCATGAGTTTCAGTGCATGAGATTCAGGGCTTGAGTTTCAGGGCATGAGGTTCAGGGCATGAGTGTCAGTGCATGAGATTCAGGGCATGAGGTTCAGGGCATGAGTTTTAGGGTAGGTGTTTCAGTGCAAGAGTTTCAGGGCATGAGATTCAGGGCATGAGTTTCAGGGCAGGAATTTCACGGCATGAGAATCAGGGCATGTGTTTTAGGGCATTTGTTTCAGTGCAAGAGTTTGAGGACATGAGATTCAGGGCATGAGTTTCAAGGCAGGAGATTCAGGGCAAGAGATTCAGGGCATGAGATTCGGGGCTTGAGTTTCAAGGCAGGTGTTTTAGGGCACGTATTTCAGTGCAGGAGTTTCAGGGCAGGAGATTCACAGCATGAGTTTCAGTGCATGAGTTTGAGGACAGGAGTTTCACGGCATGAGATTCAGGGCATGAGTTTCAGGGCATGAGTTTAAGGGTATGGGTTTCAGGTCTGTTGTTTCAGTGCTTGAGATTCAGGACAGCAGTTTCAGGGCAGGAGATTCAGGGCCGGTGTTTCAGTGCAAGAGTTTCAGGGCATGTCTTTCAGTGCATTAGTTTCAGGGCAGGAGTTTCAGAGCATGAGATTCAGGGCATGAGTTTCAGGGCAGGAGATTCATGGCTTGAGTTTAAGGTCATGAGATTTAGCGCATGAGATTCAGTGCATGAGTTTCAAGGCAGAAGTTTCAGGGCACGAGATTCAGGGCATGAGTTTCAGGGCAGGAGTTTCAGGACATGTAATTCAGGGCGTGAGTTTCAGTGCATGAGTTTCAGTGCATGAGATTCAGGGCTTGAGTTTCAGGGCATGAGATTCAGGGCTTGAGTTTCAGTGCATGAGTTTCAGGGCATGAGTGTCAGTGCATGAGATTCAGAACATCAGTTTCAGGGCAGGAGTTTCAGTGCATGAGGTTCAGGGCATGAGTTTTAGGGTAGGTGTTTCAGTGCAAGAGTTTCAGGGCATGAGATTCAGGGCATGAGTATCAGGGCAGGAGATTCAGGGCATGAGATTCGGGGCTTGAGTTTCAAGGCAGGTGTTTTAGGGCACGTATTTCAGTGCAGGAGCTTCAGGGCAGGAGATTCAGAGAATGAGTTTCAGTGCATGAGTTTGAGGGCAGGGGTTTCACGGCATGAGATTCAGGGCATGAGTTTCAGTGCATGAGTTTGAGGACAGGAGTTTCAAGGCATGAGAATCAGGGCATGAGTTTCAGGGCATGAAATTCAGGGCAGGAGTTTCAGGGCATGTGAATCAGGGCATGAGTTTCAGTGCATGAGTTTCAGGGCAGGAGTTTCATGGTATGAGATTTAGGGCATGAGCTTCAGTGCATGAGATTCAGGGCTTGAGTTTCAGGGCATGAGTTTCAGGGCATGAGTTTCAGTGCATGAGATTCAGGGCATCAGTTTCAGGGCAGGAGTTTCAGTGCATGAGTTTCACGGCATGAGATTCATTGCATGAGATTCAGGGCATGAGTTTTAGGGTAGGTGTTTCAGTGCAAGAGTTTCAGGACATGAGATTCAGGGCATGAGTTTCAGGGCAGGAATTTCAGGGCATGACATTCAGGGCATGAGTTTCAGGGCAGGAGATTCACGGCTTGAGTTTAAGGTCAAGAGATTTAGCGCGTGAGATTCAGTGCATGAGTTTCATGGCAGAAGTTTCAGGGCATGAGATTCAGGGCATGAGTTTCAGGGAAGGAGATTCACGGCTTGAGTTTAAGGTCATGAGATTTAGCGCATGAGATTCAGTGCATGAGTTTCAGGGCAGAAGTTTCAGGGCACGAGATTCAGGGCAAGAGTTTCAGGGCAGGAGTTTCAGGGCATGTAATTTAGGGCGTGAGTTTCAGGATATGGGATTCATGGCATGAGTTTCAGTGCAGGAGTTTCAGTGCAGGAGTTTCAGGGCATGACATTCAGGGCATGAGTTTCAGGGCAGGAGATTCACGGCTTGAGTTTAAGGTCAAGAGATTTAGCGCATGAGATTCAGTGCATGAGTTTCATGGCAGAAGTTTCAGGGCATGAGATTCAGGGCATGAGTTTCAGGGAGGAGAATAAGGGCTTGAGTTTCAGGGCATGAGATTCAGGGCATGAGTTTCAGGGCATGAGTTTCAGGGCAGGAGATTCAGTGCATGAGATTCAGGGCATGAGTTTTAGGGTAGGTGTTTCAGTGCAAGAGTTTCAGGACATGAGATTCAGGGCATGAGTTTCAGGGAAGGAATTTCAGGGCATGACATTCAGGGCATGAGTTTCAGGGCAGGAGATTCACGGCTTGAGTTTAAGGTCAAGAGATTTAGCGCATGAGATTCAGTGCATGAGTTTCATGGCAGAAGTTTCAGGGCATGAGATTCAGGGCATGAGTTTCAGGGAAGGAGATTCACGGCTTGAGTTTAAGGTCATGAGATTTAGCGCATGAGATTCAGTGCATGAGTTTCAGGGCAGAAGTTTCAGGGCACGAGTATCAAGGCATGAGATTCAGGGCATGAGTTTCAGGGCATGTAATTCATGGCGTGAGTTTCAGGATATGGGATTCATGGCTTGAGTTTCAGTGCAGGAGTTTCAGTGCAGGAGTTTCAGGGCATGACATTCAGGGCATGAGTTTCAGGGCAGGAGATTCACGGCTTGAGTTTAAGGTCAAGAGATTTAGCGCATGAGATTCAGTGCATGATTTTCAGTGCATGTGTTTGAGGGCAGGAGTATCAAGGCATGAGATTCAGGGCATGAGTTTCAGGGCAGGAGAATAAGGGCTTGAGTTTCAGGGCATGAGATTCAGGGCATGAGTATCAGGGCATGAATTTCAGCGCAGGAGTTTCAGGGCATGTAATTCAGGGCGTGAGTTTCAGGATATGAGATTCATGGCATGAGTTTCAGTGCAGGAGTTTCAGGGCATGAGATTCAGGACAGGAGTTTCAAGGCATGAGATTCAGGGCATGAGTTTCAGTGCATGAGTTTGAGGACAGGAGTTTCAAGGCATGAGAATCAGGGCATGAGTTTCAGGGCATGAAATTCAGGGCAGGAGTTTCAGGGCATGTGAATCAGGGCATGAGTTTCAGTGCATGAGTTTCAGGGCAGGAGTTTCATGGTATGAGATTTAGGGCATGAGCTTCAGTGCATGAGATTCAGGGCTTGAGTTTCAGGGCATGAGTTTCAGGGCATGAGTTTCAGTGCATGAGATTCAGGGCATCAGTTTCAGGGCAGGAGTTTCAGTGCATGAGTTTCACGGCATGAGATTCATTGCATGAGATTCAGGGCATGAGTTTTAGGGTAGGTGTTTCAGTGCAAGAGTTTCAGGACATGAGATTCAGGGCATGAGTTTCAGGGCAGGAATTTCAGGGCATGACATTCAGGGCATGAGTTTCAGGGCAGGAGATTCACGGCTTGAGTTTAAGGTCAAGAGATTTAGCGCATGAGATTCAGTGCATGAGTTTCATGGCAGAAGTTTCAGGGCATGAGATTCAGGGCATGAGTTTCAGGGAAGGAGATTCACGGCTTGAGTTTAAGCTCATGAGATTTAGCGCATGAGATTCAGTGCATGAGTTTCAGGGCAGAAGTTTCAGGGCACGAGATGCAGGGCATGAGTTTCAGGGCAGGAGTTTCAGGGGATGTAATTCAGGGCGTGAGTTTCAGGATATGGGATTCATGGCATGAGTTTCAGTGCAGGAGTTTCAGTGCAGGAGTTTCAGGTCATGAGATTCAGGGCATGAGTTTCAGGGCATGAGATTCAGGACAGGTGTTTCAAGGCATGAGATTCAGGGCATGAGTTTCAGTGCATGAGTTCCAGGGCAGGAGTTTCAAGGCATGAAATTCAGGGCATGAGTTTCAGGGCATGAGATTCAGGGCATGAGATTCAGGGCAGGAATTTCAGGGCATGTGATTCAGATAATGAGTTTCTGGGCAGATGAATCAGGGCAGGAGTTTTAGGGCATGTGATTCAGGGAATGAGTTTCAGTGCATGAGTTTTAGGGCAGGTGTTTCAGGGTATGAGATTTAGGGCATGAGTTTCAGTGCATGAGATTCAGGGCTTGAGTTTCAGGGCATGAGGTTCAGGGCTTGAGTTTCAGGGCATGAGGTTCAGGGCATGAGTGTCAGTGCATGAGATTCAGGGCATCAGTTTCACGACAGGAGTTTCAGTGCATGAGTTTCACGGCATAAGATTCAGGGCATGAGATTCAGGGCAACAGTTTCAGGGCAGGAATTTCAGGGCATGAGATTCAGGGCATGTGTTTTAGGGCAGTTGTTTCAGGGTATGAGATTTAGGGCATGAGTTTCAGAGCATGAGATTCAGGGCTTGAGTTTCAGGGCATGAGGTTCAGGGCTTGAGTTTCAGGGCATGAGGTTCAGGGCATGAGTGTCAGTGCATGAGATTCAGGGCATCAGTTTCACGACAGGAGTTTCAGTGCATGAGTTTCACGGCATAAGATTCAGGGCATGAGATTCAGGGCAACAGTTTCAGGGCAGGAATTTCAGGGCATGAGATTCAGGGCATGTGTTTTAGGGCAGTTGTTTCAGTGCAAGAGTTTGAGGGCATGAGATTCAGGGCATGAGTTTCAAGGCAGGAGATTCAGGGCAGGAGATTCAGGGCATGAGATTCTGGGCTTGACTTTCAAGGCAGGTGTTTTAGGGCACGTATTTCAGTGCAGGAGTTTCAGGGCTGGAGATTTAGGGCAAGAGTTTCAGTGCATGAGTTTGAGGGCAGGGGTTTCACGGCTTGAGATTCAGGGCAGCAGTTTCAGGGCAGGAGATTCAGGGCAGGTGTTTCATTGCAAGAGTTCCAGGGCATGTCTTTCAGTGCATGAGTTTCAGGGCAGGAGTTTCAGAGCATGAGATTCAGGGCATGAGTTTCAGGGAAGGAGATTCACGGCTTGAGTTTAAGGTCATGAGATTTAGCGCACGAGATTCAGGGCATGAGTTTCAGGGCAGGAGTTTCAGGGCATGTAATTCAGGGCGTGAGTTTCAGGATATGAGATTCATGGCATGAGTTTCAGTGCAGGAATTTCAGTGCAGGAGTTTCAGGTCATGAGATTCAGGGCATGAGTTTCAGTGCAGGAATTTCAGGGAATGTGATTCAGATAATGAGTTTCTGGGCAGATGATTCAGGGCAGGAGTTTTAGGGCATGTGATTCAGGTCATGAGTTTCAGTGCATGAGTTTCAGTGCATGAGTTTCAGTGCATGAGATTCAGGGCAGGAATTTCAGGGCATGTGATTCAGATAATGAGTTTCTGGGCAGATGAATCAGGGCAGGAGTTTTAGGGCATGTGATTCAGGGAATGAGTTTCAGTGTATGAGTTTCAGGGCAGGTGTTTCAGGGTATGAGATTTAGGGCATGAGTTTCAGTGCATGAGATTCAGGGCTTGAGTTTCAGGGCAGGAGATTCACGGCTTGAGTTTAAGATCATGAGATTTAGCGCATGAGATTCAGTGTTTGAGTTTCAGGGCAGAAGTTTCAGGGCACGAGATTCAGGGCATGAGTTTCAGGACATGAGATTCAGGGCAGGAGTTTCAGGGCATGTAATTCACAGCGTGAGTTTCAGTGCCTGAGTTTCAGTGCATGGATTTGAGGGCAGGAGTTTCAAGGCATGAGATTCAGGGCATGAGTTTCAGGGCATGAGATTCAGGACAGGAGATTCAAGGCATGAGATTCAGGGCATGAGTTTCAGGGCATGAGATTCAGGGCAGGAATTTCAGGGCATGTGATTCAGATTATGAGTTTCTGGGCAGATGAATCAGGGCAGGAGTTTTAGGGCATGTGATTCAGGGCATGAGTTTCAGTGCATGAGTTTCAGGGCAGGAGTTTCAGGGTATGAGATTTAGGGCATGAGTTTCAGTGCATGAGATTCAGGGCTTGAGTTTCAGTGCATGAGGTTCAGGGCTTGAGTTTCAGGGCATGAGGTTCAGGGCATGAGTGTCAGTGCATGAGATTCAGGGCATCAGTTTCACGACAGGAGTTTCAGTGCATGAGTTTCACGGCATGAGATTCAGGGCATGAGGTTCAGGGCATGAGTTTTAGGGTAGGTGTTTCAGTGCAAGAGTTTCAGGGCATGAGATTGAGGGCATGAGTTTCAGGGCAGGAATTTCAGGGCATGAGATTCAGGGCATGTGTTTTAGGGCAGTTGTTTCAGTGCAAGAGTTTGAGGGCATGAGATTCAGGGCATGAGTTTCAAGGCAGGAGATTCAGCGCAGGAGATTCAGGGCATGAGATTCTGGGCTTGACTTTCAAGCAGGTGTTTTAGGGCACGTATTTCAGTGCAGGAGTTTCAGGGCAGGAGATTCAGGGCATGAGTTTCAGTGCATGAGTTCAAGGGCATGGGTTTCAGGTCTGTGGTTTCAGGGCTTGAGATTCAGGGCAGCAGTTTCAGGGCAGGAGATTCAGGGCCGGTGTTTCAGTGCAAGAGTTTCAGTGCAAGAGTTTCAGGGCATGTCTTTCAGTGCAAGAGTTTCAGGGCAGGAGTTTCAGAGCATGAGATTCAGGGCATGAGTTCAGGGCAGGAGATTCACGGCTTGAGTTTAAGATCATGAGATTTAGCGCATGAGTTTCAGTGCATGAGTTTCAGGGCATAAGTTTCAGGGCACGAGATTCAGGGCATGAGTTTCAGGACATGAGTTTCAGGGCAGGAGTTTCAGGGCATGTAATTCACGGCGTGAGTTTCAGTGCATGAGTTTCTGTGCATGGAATTGAGGGCAGGAGTTTCAAGGCATGAGATTCAGGGCATGAGTTTCAGGGCATGAGATTCAGGACAGGAGTTTCAAGGCATGAGATTCAGGGCATGAGTTTCAGGGCATGAGATTCAGGGCAGGAATTTCAGGGCATGTGATTCAGATAATGAGTTTCTGGGCAGATGAATCAGGGCAGGAGTTTTAGGGCATGTGATTCAGGGCATGAGTTTCAGTGCATGAGTTTCAGGGCAGGAGTTTCAGGGCATGAGTTTCAGTGCATGAGATTCAGGGCTTGAGTTTCAGGGCATGAGGTTCAGGGCTTGAGTTTCAGGGTATGAGGTTCAGGGCATGAGTGTCACTGCATGAGATTCAGGGCATCAGTTTCACGACAGGAGTTTCAGTGCATGAGTTTCACGGCATTAGATGCAGGGAATGAGGTTCAGGGCATGAGTTTTAGGGTAGGTGTTTCAGTGCAAGAGTTTCAGGGCATGAGTTTCAGGGCAGGAATTTCAGGGCATGAGATTCAGGGCATGTGTTTTAGGGCAGTTGTTTCAGTGCAAGAGTTTGAGGGCATGAGATTCAGGGCATGAGTTTCAAGGCAGGATATTCAGGGCAGGAGATTCAGGGCATGAGATTCTGGGCTTGACTTTCAAGGCAGGTGTTTTAGGGCACGTATTTCAGTGCAGGAGTTTCAGGGCAGGAGATTCAGGGCATGAGTTTCAGTGCAAGAGTTTGAGGGCAGGGGTTTCACGGCATGAGATTCAGGGCATGAGTTTCAGGGCATGAGTTTCAGGGCATGAGTTTCAGGTCTGTGGTTTCAGGGCTTGAGATTCAGGGCAGCAGTTTCAGGGCAGGAGATTCAGGGCAGGTGTTTCATTGCAAGAGTTTCAGTGCACGAGTTCCAGGGCATGTCTTTCAGTGCATGAGTTTCAAGGCAGGAGTTTCAGAGCATGAGATTCAGGGCATGAGTTTCAGGGAAGGAGATTTACGGCTTGAGTTTAAGCTCATGAGATTTAGCGCATGAGATTCAGTGCATGAGTTTCAGGGCAGAAGTTTCAGGGCACGAGATTCAGGGCATGAGTTTCAGGGCAGGAGTTTCAGGGGATGTAATTCAGGGCGTGAGTTTCAGGATATGGGATTCATGGCATGAGTTTCAGTGCAGGAGTTTCAGTGCAGGAGTTTCAGGTCATGAGATTCAGGGCATGAGTTTCAGGGCATGAGATTCAGGACAGGTGTTTCAAGGCATGAGATTCAGGGCATGAGTTTCAGTGCATGAGTTCCAGGGCAGGAGTTTCAAGGCATGAAATTCAGGGCATGAGTTTCAGGGCATGAGATTCAGGGCATGAGATTCAGGGCAGGAATTTCAGGGCATGTGATTCAGATAATGAGTTTCTGGGCAGATGAATCAGGGCAGGAGTTTTAGGGCATGTGATTCAGGGAATGAGTTTCAGTGCATGAGTTTTAGGGCAGGTGTTTCAGGGTATGAGATTTAGGGCATGAGTTTCAGTGCATGAGATTCAGGGCTTGAGTTTCAGGGCATGAGGTTCAGGGCTTGAGTTTCAGGGCATGAGGTTCAGGGCATGAGTGTCAGTGCATGAGATTCAGGGCATCAGTTTCACGACAGGAGTTTCAGTGCATGAGTTTCACGGCATAAGATTCAGGGCATGAGATTCAGGGCAACAGTTTCAGGGCAGGAATTTCAGGGCATGAGATTCAGGGCATGTGTTTTAGGGCAGTTGTTTCAGGGTATGAGATTTAGGGCATGAGTTTCAGAGCATGAGATTCAGGGCTTGAGTTTCAGGGCATGAGGTTCAGGGCTTGAGTTTCAGGGCATGAGGTTCAGGGCATGAGTGTCAGTGCATGAGATTCAGGGCATCAGTTTCACGACAGGAGTTTCAGTGCATGAGTTTCACGGCATAAGATTCAGGGCATGAGATTCAGGGCAACAGTTTCAGGGCAGGAATTTCAGGGCATGAGATTCAGGGCATGTGTTTTAGGGATGTTGTTTCAGTGCAAGAGTTTGAGGGCATGAGATTCAGGGCATGAGTTTCAAGGCAGGAGATTCAGGGCAGGAGATTCAGGGCATGAGATTCTGGGCTTGACTTTCAAGGCAGGTGTTTTAGGGCACGTATTTCAGTGCAGGAGTTTCAGGGCTGGAGATTCAGGGCAAGAGTTTCAGTGCATGAGTTTGAGGGCAGGGGTTTCACGGCATGAGATTCAGGGCATGAGTTTCAGGGCACGGGTTTCAGGTCTGTGGTTTCAGGGCTTGAGATTCAGTGCAGCAGTTTCAGGGCAGGAGATTCAGGGCAGGTGTTTCATTGCAAGAGTTCCAGGGCATGTCTTTCAGTGCATGAGTTTCAGGGCAGGAGTTTCAGAGCATGAGATTCAGGGCATGAGTTTCAGGGAAGGAGATTCACGGCTAGAGTTTAAGGTCATGAGATTTAGCGCACGAGATTCAGGGCATGAGTTACAGGGCAGGAGTTTCAGGGCATGTAATTCAGGGCGTGAGTTTCAGGATATGAGATTCATGGCATGAGTTTCAGTGCAGGAATTTCAGTGCAGGAGTTTCAGGTCATGAGATTCAGGGCATGAGTTTCAGTGCATGAGTTCGAGGGCAGGAGTTTCAAGGCAGGAGATTCAGGGCATGAGATTCAGGGCAGGAATTTCAGGGAATGTGATTCAGATAATGAGTTTCTGGGCAGATGATTCAGGGCAGGAGTTTTAGGGCATGTGATTCAGGTCATGAGTTTCAGTGCATGAGTTTCAGTGCATGAGTTTCAGTGCATGAGATTCAGGGCTTGAGTTTCACGACAGGAGTTTCAGTGCATGAGTTTCACGGCATAAGATTCAGGGCATGAGATTCAGGGCAACAGTTTCAGGGCAGGAATTTCAGGGCATGAGATTCAGGGCATGTGTTTTAGGGCAGTTGTTTCAGGGTATGAGATTTAGGGCATGAGTTTCAGTGCATGAGATTCAGGGCTTGAGTTTCAGGGCATGAGGTTCAGGGCTTGAGTTTCAGGGCATGAGGTTCAGGGCATGAGTGTCAGTGCATGAGATTCAGGGCATCAGTTTCACGACAGGAGTTTCAGTGCATGAGTTTCACGGCATAAGATTCAGGGCATGAGATTCAGGGCAACAGTTTCAGGGCAGGAATTTCAGGGCATGAGATTCAGGGCATGTGTTTTAGGGATGTTGTTTCAGTGCAAGAGTTTGAGGGCATGAGATTCAGGGCATGAGTTTCAAGGCAGGAGATTCAGGGCAGGAGATTCAGGGCATGAGATTCTGGGCTTGACTTTCAAGGCAGGTGTTTTAGGGCACGTATTTCAGTGCAGGAGTTTCAGGGCTGGAGATTCAGGGCAAGAGTTTCAGTGCATGAGTTTGAGGGCAGGGGTTTCACGGCATGAGATTCAGGGCATGAGTTTCAGGGCACGGGTTTCAGGTCTGTGGTTTCAGGGCTTGAGATTCAGTGCAGCAGTTTCAGGGCAGGAGATTCAGGGCAGGTGTTTCATTGCAAGAGTTCCAGGGCATGTCTTTCAGTGCATGAGTTTCAGGGCAGGAGTTTCAGAGCATGAGATTCAGGGCATGAGTTTCAGGGAAGGAGATTCACGGCTAGAGTTTAAGGTCATGAGATTTAGCGCACGAGATTCAGGGCATGAGTTACAGGGCAGGAGTTTCAGGGCATGTAATTCAGGGCGTGAGTTTCAGGATATGAGATTCATGGCATGAGTTTCAGTGCAGGAATTTCAGTGCAGGAGTTTCAGGTCATGAGATTCAGGGCATGAGTTTCAGTGCATGAGTTCGAGGGCAGGAGTTTCAAGGCAGGAGATTCAGGGCATGAGATTCAGGGCAGGAATTTCAGGGAATGTGATTCAGATAATGAGTTTCTGGGCAGATGATTCAGGGCAGGAGTTTTAGGGCATGTGATTCAGGTCATGAGTTTCAGTGCATGAGTTTCAGTGCATGAGTTTCAGTGCATGAGATTCAGGGCTTGAGTTTCAGGGCATGAGGTTCAGGGCATGAGTTTCAGTGCATGAGATTCAGTGCATCAGTTTCAGGGCAGGAGTTTCAGTGCATGAATTTCACGGCATGAGATTCAGGGCATGAGATTCAGGGCATGAGTTTCAGGGTAGGTGTTTCAGTGCAAGAGTTTCAGGGCAGGAGATTCACGGCTTGAGTTTAAGGTCATGAGATTTAGAGCATGAGATTCAGTGCATGAGTTTCAGTGCATGAGTTTGAGGGCAGGAGTATCAAGGCATGAGATTCAGGGCATGAGTTTCAGGGCAGGAGAATAAGGGCTTGAGTTTCAGGGCATGAGATTCAGGGCATGAGTTTCAGGGCATGAGTTTCAGGGCAGGAGTTTCAGGGCATGTAATTCAGGGCGTGAGTTTCAGGATATGAGATTCATGGCATGAGTTTCAGTGCAGGAGTTTCAGGGCATGAGATTCAGGACAGGAGTTTCAAGGCATGAGAATCAGGGCATGAGTTTCAGTGCATGAGTTTGAGGTCAGGAGTTTCAAGGCATGAGAATCAGGGCATGAGTTTCAGGGCATGAGATTCAGGGCAGGAATTTCAGGGCATGTGATTCAGTGCAGGAGTTTCAGGGCATGTGAATCAGGGCATGAGTTTCAGTGCATGAGTTTCAGGGCAGGAGTTTCAGGGTATGAGATTTAGGGCATGAGCTTCAGTGCATGAGATTCAGGGCTTGAGTTTCCGGGCATGAGGTTCAGGGCATGAGTTTCAGGGCAGGAGTTTCAGGGCATGTAATTCACGGCGTGAGTTTAAGTGCATGAGATTCAGTGCATGGATTTGAGGGCAGGAGTTTCAAGGCATGAGATTCAGGGCATGAGTTTCAGGGCATCAGTTTCACGACAGGAGTTTCAGTGCATGAGTTTCACGGCATGAGATTCAGGGCATGAGGTTCAGGGCATGAGTTTTAGGGTAGGTGTTTCAGTGCAAGAGTTTCAGGGCATGAGTTTCAGGGCAGGAATTTCAGGGCATGAGATTCAGGGCATGTGTTTTAGGGCAGTTGTTTCTGTGCAAGAGTTTGAGGGCATGAGATTCAGGGCATGAGTTTCAAGGCAGGAGATTCAGGGCTGGAGATTCAGGGCAGGTGTTTCATTGCAAGAGTTTCGGTGCAAGAGTTCCAGGGCATGTCTTTCAGTGCATGAGTTTCAGGGCAGGAGTTTCAGAGCATGAGATTCAGGGCATGAGTTTCAGGGCAGAAGTTTCAGGGCACGAGATTCAGGGCATGAGTTTCAGGGCATGAGTTTCAGGGCATGAGATTCAGGACAGGTGTTTCAAGGCATGAGATTCAGGGCATGAGTTTCAGTGCATGAGTTCGAGGGCAGGAGTTTCAAGGCATGAAATTCAGGGCATGAGTTTCAGGGCATGAGATTCAGGGCATGAGATTCAGGGCAGGAATTTCAGGGCATGTGATTCCGATAATGAGTTCATTGCAAGAGTTTCAGTGCAAGAGTTCCAGGGCATGTCTTTCAGTGCATGAGTTTCAGAGCATGAGATTCAGGGCATGAGTTTCAGGGTAGGAGATTCACGGCTTGAGTTTAAGGTCATGAGATTTAGCGCATGAGATTCAGTGCATGAGTTTCAGGACAGAAGTTTCAGGGCACGAGATTCAGGGCATGAGTTTCAGGGCAGGAGTTTCAGGGCATGTAATTCAGGGCGTGAGTTTCAGGATATGAGATTCATGGCATGAGTTTCAGTGCAGGAGTTTCAGTGCAGGAGTTTCAGGTCATGAGATTCAGTGCATGAGTTTCAGGACAGAAGTTTCAGGGCACGAGATTCAGGGCATGAGTTTCAGGGCAGGAGTTTCAGGGCATGTAATTCAGGGCGTGAGTTTCAGGATATGAGATTCATGGCATGAGTTTCAGTGCAGGAGTTTCAGTGCAGGAGTTTCAGGTCATGAGATTCAGGGCATGAGTTTCAGGGCATGAGATTCAGGGCAGGTGTTTCAAGACATGAGATTCAGGGCATGAGTTTCAGTGCATGAGATTCAGGGCTTGAGTTTCAGGGCATGAGGTTCAGGGCATGAGTTTCAGTGCATGAGATTCAGGGCATGAGTTTTAGGGTAGGTGTTTCAGTGCAAGAGTTTCAGGACATGAGATTCAGGGCATGAGTTTCAGGGCAGGAATTTCAGGGCATGACATTCAGGGCATGAGTTTCAGGGCAGGAGATTCACGGCTTGAGTTTAAGGTCAAGAGATTTAGCGCATGAGATTCAGTGCATGAGTTTCATGGCAGAAGTTTCAGGGCATGAGATTCAGGGCATGAGTTTCAGGGAAGGAGATTCACGGCTTGAGTTTAAGGTCATGAGATTTAGCGCATGAGATTCAGTGCATGAGTTTCAGGGCAGAAGATTCAGGGCACGAGATTCAGGGCATGAGTTTCAGGGCAGGAGTTTCAGGGCATGTAATTCAGGGCGTGAGTTTCAGGATATGGGATTCATGGCATGAGTTTCAGTGCAGGAGTTCCAGTGCAGGAGTTTCAGGGCATGACATTCAGGGCATGAGTTTCAGGGCAGGAGATTCACGGCTTGAGTTTAAGGTCAAGAGATTTAGCGCATGAGATTCAGTGCATGAGTTTCATGGCAGAAGTTTCAGGGCATGAGATTCAGGGCATGAGTTTCAGGGAGGAGAATAAGGGCTTGAGTTTCAGGGCATGAGATTCAGGGCATGAGTTTCAGGGCATGAGTTTCAGTGCAGGAGTTTCAGGGCATGAGTTTGAGGGCAGGAGTTTCAAGGCATGAGATTCAGGGCATGAGATTCAGGACAGGAGTTACAAGGCATGAGATTCAGGTCATGAGTTTCAGTGCATGAGTTTCAGTGCATGAGTTTGAGGGCAAGAATTTCAAGGCATGAGATTCAGGGCATGAGTTTCAGGGCATGAGATTCAGGGCAGGAATTTCAGGGCATGTGATTCAGATAATGAGTTTCTGTGCAGATGATTCAGGGCAGGAGTTTTAGGGCATGTGATTCAGGGCATGAGTTTCAGTGCATGAGTTTCAGGGTATGAGATTTAGGGCATGAGTTTCAGTGCATGAGATTCAGGGCTTGAGTTTCAGTTCATGAGTTTCAGGGCATGAGTGTCAGTGCATGAGATTCAGGGCATCATTTTCAGGGCAGGAATTTCAGTGCATGAGTTTCACGGAATGAGATTCAGCGCATGAGGTTCAGGGCATGAGTTTAAGGTAGGTGTTTCAGTGCAAGAGTTTCAGGGCATGAGATTCAGGGCATGAGTTTCCGGGCAGGAATTTCACGGCATGAGAATCAGGGCATGTGTTTTAGGGCATTTGTTTCAGTGCAAGAGTTTGAGTAAATGAGATTCAGGGCATGAGTTTCAAGGCAGGAGATTCAGGGCAAGAGATTCAGGGCATGAGATTCGGGGCTTGAGTTTCAAGGCAGGTGTTTTAGGGCACGTACTTCAGTGCAGGAGTTTCAGGGCAGGAGATTCACAGCATGAGTTTCAGTGCATGAGTTTCAGGGCAGGAGTTTCAGGGTATGAGATTTAGGGCATGAGTTTCAGTGCATGAGATTCAGGGCTTGAGTTTCAGGGCATGAGGTTCAGGGCATGAGTGTCAGTGCATGAGATTCAGGGCATCTGTTTCAGGACAGGAGTTTCAGTGCATGAGTTTCACGGCATGAGATTCATGGCATGAGGTTCAGGGCATGAGTTTTAGGGTAGGTGTTTCAGTGCAAGAGTTTCAGGGCATGAGATTCAGGGCATGAGTTTCAGGGCAGGAATTTCACGGCATGAAATTCAGGGCATGTGTTTTAGGGCAGGTATTTCATTGCAAGAGTTTCAGGGCATGAGATTCAGGGCATGAGTTTCAAGGCAGGAGATTCAGGGCAGGAGATTCAGGGCAGGAGATTCAGGGCATGAGATTCGGGGCTTGAGTTTCAAGGCAGGTGTTTTAGGGCACGTATTTCAGTGCAGGAGTTTCAGGGCAGGAGATTCACAGCATGAGTTTCAGTGCATCAGTTTGAGTGCAGGAGTTTCACGCATGAGATTCAGGGCATGAGTGTCAGGGCATGAGTTTAAGGGCATGGGTTTCAGGTCTGTGGTTTCAGGGCTTGAGATTCAGGGCCGGTGATTCAGTGCAAGAGTTTCAGGGCATGTCTTTCAGTGCATGAGATTCCGGGCATGAGTTTCAGGGCAGGAGATTCACGGCTTGAGTTTACGATCATGAGATTTAGCGCATGAGATTCAGTGCATGAGTTTCAGGGCAGAAGTTTCAGGGCACGAGATTCAGGGCATGAGTTTCAGGACATGAGTTTCAGGGCAGGAGTTTCAGGGCATGTAATTCACGGCGTGAGTTTCAGTGCATGAGATTCAGTGCATGGATTTGAGGGCAGGAGTTTCAAGGCATGAGATTCAGGGCATGTGTTTCAGGGCATGAGATTCAGGACAGAAGTTTCAAGGCATGAGATTCAGGGGATGAGTTTCAGGGCATGAGATTTAGGGCAGGAATTTCAGGGCATGTGATTCAGATAATGAGTTTCTGGGCAGATGAATCAGGGCAGGAGTTTTAAGGCATGTGATTCAGGGCATGAGTTTCAGTACATGAGTTTCTGGGCTTGAGTTTCAGGGCATGAGGTTCAAGGCATGAGTGTCAGTGCATGAGATTCAGGGCATCATTTTCAGGGCGGGAGTTTCAGTGCATGAGTTTCACGGCATGAGATTCAGGGCATGAGGTTCAGGGCATGAGATTTAGGGTAGGTGTTTCAGTGCAAGAGTTTCAGGGCATGAGATTCAGGGCATGAGTTTCAGGGCAGGAATTTCACGGCATGAGATTCAGGGCATGTGTTTTAGGGCAGGTGTTTGAGTGCAAGAGTTTGAGGACATGAGATTCAGGGCATGAGTTTCAAGGCAGGATATTCAGAGCAGGAGATTCAGGGCATGAGATTCGGGCCTTGAGTTTCAAGGCAGGTGTTTTAGGGCACGTATTTCAGTGCAGGAGTTTCAGGGCAGGAGATTCACAGCATGAGTTTCAGTGCATGAGTTTGTGGGCTGGAGTTTCACGGCATGAGATTCAGGGCATGAGTTTCAGGGCATGAGTTTGAGGGCATGGGTTTCAGGTCTGTGGTTTCAGGGCTTGAGATTCAGGACAGCAGTTTCAGGGCAGGAGATTCAGGGCCGGTGTTTCAGTGCAAGAGTTTCAGTGCAAGAGTTTCAGGGCATGTACTTCAGTGCATTAGTTTCAGGGCAGGAGTTTCAGAGCATGAGATTCAGGGCATGAGTTTCAGGGAAGGAGATTCACGGCTTGAGTTTAAGGTCATGAGATTTAGCGCATGAGATTCAGTGCATGAGTTTCAGGGCAGAAGTTTCAGGGCACGAGATTCAGGGCATGAGTTTCAGGGCAGGAGTTTCAGGGCATGTAATTCAGGGCGTGAGTTTCAGGATATGAGATT
The DNA here is from genome assembly GCF_030028105.1 of Mobula birostris. NCBI lineage: Eukaryota > Metazoa > Chordata > Chondrichthyes > Myliobatiformes > Myliobatidae > Mobula > Mobula birostris. The sequence continues at coordinate 117,109 of NW_027278388.1, read as the reverse complement.
CATGGCATGAGTTTAGGTGCAGGAGTTTCAGTGCAGGAGTTTCAGTGCAGGAGTTTCAGGTCATGAGATTCAGGGCATGAGTTTCAGGGCATGAGATTCAGGGCATGAGTGTCAGTGCATGAGATTCAGGGCATCTGTTTCAGGACAGGAGTTTCAGTGCATGAGTTTCACGGCATGAGATTCATGGCATGAGGTTCAGGGCATGAGTTTTAGGGTAGGTGTTTCAGTGCAAGAGTTTCAGGGCATGAGATTCAGGGCATGAGTTTCAGGGCAGGAATTTCACGGCATGAAATTCAGGGCATGTGTTTTAGGGCAGGTATTTCATTGCAAGAGTTTCAGGGCATGAGATTCAGGGCATGAGTTTCAAGGCAGGAGATTCAGGGCAGGAGATTCAGGGCATGAGATTCGGGGCTTGAGTTTCAAGGCAGGTGTTTTAGGGCACGTATTTCAGTGCAGGAGTTTCAGGGCAGGAGATTCACAGCATGAGTTTCAGTGCATCAGTTTGAGTGCAGGAGTTTCACGCATGAGATTCAGGGCATGAGTGTCAGGGCATGAGTTTAAGGGCATGGGTTTCAGGTCTGTGGTTTCAGGGCTTGAGATTCAGGGCCGGTGATTCAGTGCAAGAGTTTCAGGGCATGTCTTTCAGTGCATGAGATTCCGGGCATGAGTTTCAGGGCAGGAGATTCACGGCTTGAGTTTACGATCATGAGATTTTGGCGCATGAGATTCAGTGCATGAGTTTCAGGGCAGAAGTTTCAGGGCACGAGATTCAGGGCATGAGTTTCAGGACATGAGTTTCAGGGCAGGAGTTTCAGGGCATGTAATTCACGGCGTGAGTTTCAGTGCATGAGATTCAGTGCATGGATTTGAGGGCAGGAGTTTCAAGGCATGAGATTCAGGGCATGTGTTTCAGGGCATGAGATTCAGGACAGAAGTTTCAAGGCATGAGATTCAGGGGATGAGTTTCAGGGCATGAGATTTAGGGCAGGAATTTCAGGGCATGTGATTCAGATAATGAGTTTCTGGGCAGATGAATCAGGGCAGGAGTTTTAAGGCATGTGATTCAGGGCATGAGTTTCAGTACATGAGTTTCTGGGCTTGAGTTTCAGGGCATGAGGTTCAAGGCATGAGTGTCAGTGCATGAGATTCAGGGCATCATTTTCAGGGCGGGAGTTTCAGTGCATGAGTTTCACGGCATGAGATTCAGGGCATGAGGTTCAGGGCATGAGATTTAGGGTAGGTGTTTCAGTGCAAGAGTTTCAGGGCATGAGATTCAGGGCATGAGTTTCAGGGCAGGAATTTCACGGCATGAGATTCAGGGCATGTGTTTTAGGGCAGGTGTTTGAGTGCAAGAGTTTGAGGACATGAGATTCAGGGCATGAGTTTCAAGGCAGGATATTCAGAGCAGGAGATTCAGGGCATGAGATTCGGGCCTTGAGTTTCAAGGCAGGTGTTTTAGGGCACGTATTTCAGTGCAGGAGTTTCAGGGCAGGAGATTCACAGCATGAGTTTCAGTGCATGAGTTTGTGGGCTGGAGTTTCACGGCATGAGATTCAGGGCATGAGTTTCAGGGCATGAGTTTGAGGGCATGGGTTTCAGGTCTGTGGTTTCAGGGCTTGAGATTCAGGACAGCAGTTTCAGGGCAGGAGATTCAGGGCCGGTGTTTCAGTGCAAGAGTTTCAGTGCAAGAGTTTCAGGGCATGTACTTCAGTGCATTAGTTTCAGGGCAGGAGTTTCAGAGCATGAGATTCAGGGCATGAGTTTCAGGGAAGGAGATTCACGGCTTGAGTTTAAGGTCATGAGATTTAGCGCATGAGATTCAGTGCATGAGTTTCAGGACAGGAGTTTCAGGTCATGAGATTCAGTGCATGAGTTTCAGGACAGAAGTTTCAGGGCACGAGATTCAGGGCATGAGTTTCAGGGCAGGAGTTTCAGGGCATGTAATTCAGGGCGTGAGTTTCAGGATATGAGATTCATGGCATGAGTTTAGGTGCAGGAGTTTCAGTGCAGGAGTTTCAGTGCAGGAGTTTCAGGTCATGAGATTCAGGGCATGAGTTTCAGGGCATGAGATTCAGGTCAGGTGTTTCAAGGCATGAAATTCAGGGCATGAGTTTCAGTGCATGAGTTCGAGAGCAGGAGTTTCAAGGCATGAGATTCAGGGCATGAGATTCAGGGCAGGAATTTCAGGGAATGTGATTCAGATAATGAGGTTCTGGGCAGATGATTCAGGGCAGGAGTTTTAGGGCATGTGATTCAGGGCATGAGTTTCAGTGCATGAGTTTCAGTGCATGAGTTTCAGTGCATGAGATTCAGGGCTTGAGTTTCAGGGCATGAGGTTCAGGGCATGAGTTTCAGTGCATGAGATTCAGTGCATCAGTTTCAGGGCAGGAGTTTCAGTGCATGAATTTCACGGCATGAGATTCAGGGCATGAGTTTCAGGGTAGGTGTTTCAGTGCAAGAGTTTCAGGGCAGGAGATTCACGGCTTGAGTTTAAGGTCATGAGATTTAGCGCATGAGATTCAGTGCATGAGTTTCAGTGCATGAGTTTGAGGGCAGGAGTATCAAGGTATTAGATTCAGGGCATGAGTTTCAGGGCAGGAGAATAAGGGCTTGAGTTTCAGGGCATGAGATTCAGGGCATGAGTTTCAGGGCATGAGATTCAGGGCATGAGTTTTAGGGCATTTGTTTCAGTGCAAGAGTTTGAGTACATGAGATTCAGGGCATGAGTTTCAAGGCAGGAGATTCAGGGCAAGAGATTCAGGGCATGAGATTCGGGGCTTGAGTTTCAAGGCAGGTGTTTTAGGGCACGTACTTCAGTGCAGGAGTTTCAGGGCAGGAGATTCACAGCATGAGTTTCAGTGCATGAGTTTGAGGACAGGAGTTTCACGGCATGAGATTCAGGGCATGAGTTTCAGGGCATGAGTTTAAGGGTATGGGTTTCAGGTCTGTTGTTTCAGTGCTTGAGATTCAGGACAGCAGTTTCAGGGCAGGAGATTCAGGGCCGGTGTTTCAGTGCAAGAGTTTCAGGGCATGTCTTTCAGTGCATTAGTTTCAGGGCAGGAGTTTCAGAGCATGAGATTCAGGGCATGAGTTTCAGGGCAGGAGATTCATGGCTTGAGTTTAAGGTCATGAGATTTAGCGCATGAGATTCAGTGCATGAGTTTCAAGGCAGAAGTTTCAGGGCACGAGATTCAGGGCATGAGTTTCAGGGCAGGAGTTTCAGGACATGTAATTCAGGGCGTGAGTTTCAGTGCATGAGTTTGAGGGCAGGAGTTTCTAGGCATGAGATTCAGGACAGGAGTTTCAAGGCATGAGATTCATGGCATGAGTTTCAGTGCATGAGTTTCAGTGCATGAGTTTGAGGGCAGGAGTTTCAAGGCATGAGATTCAGGGCATCAGTTTCAGGGCATGAGATTCAGGGGAGGAATTTCAGGGCATGAGATTCAGATAATTAGTTTCTGGGCAGATGAATCAGGGCAGGAGTTTCAGTGCATGAGATTCAGGGCTTGAGTTTCAGGGCATGAGATTCAGGGCTTGAGTTTCAGTGCATGAGTTTCAGGGCATGAGTGTCAGTGCATGAGATTCAGAACATCAGTTTCAGGGCAGGAGTTTCAGTGCATGAGGTTCAGGGCATGAGTTTTAGGGTAGGTGTTTCAGTGCAAGAGTTTCAGGGCATGAGATTCAGGGCATGAGTATCAGGGCAGGAGATTCAGGGCATGAGATTCGGGGCTTGAGTTTCAAGGCAGGTGTTTTAGGGCACGTATTTCAGTGCAGGAGCTTCAGGGCAGGAGATTCAGAGAATGAGTTTCAGTGCATGAGTTTGAGGGCTGGAGTTTTACGGCATGAGATTCAGGGCATGAGTTTCAGGGCATGAGATTCAGGGCAGGAATTTCAAGGCATATGATTCAGATAATTAGTTTCTGTGCAGATGATTCAGGGCAGGAGTTTTAGGGCATGTGATTCAGGGCATGAGTTTCAGTGCATGAGTTTCAGGGCAGGAGTTTCAGGGTATGAGATTTAGGGCATGAGTTTCAGTGCATGAGATTCAGGGCTTGAGTTTCAGGGCATGAGGTTCAGGGCATGAGTGTCAGTGCATGAGATTCAGGGCATCTGTTTCAGGGCAGGAGATTCACAGCATGAGTTTCAGTGCATCAGTTTGAGTGCAGGAGTTTCACGCATGAGATTCAGGGCATGAGTGTCAGGGCATGAGTTTAAGGGCATGGGTTTCAGGTCTGTGGTTTCAGGGCTTGAGATTCAGGGCCGGTGATTCAGTGCAAGAGTTTCAGGGCATGTCTTTCAGTGCATGAGATTCCGGGCATGAGTTTCAGGGCAGGAGATTCACGGCTTGAGTTTACGATCATGAGATTTTGGCGCATGAGATTCAGTGCATGAGTTTCAGGGCAGAAGTTTCAGGGCACGAGATTCAGGGCATGAGTTTCAGGACATGAGTTTCAGGGCAGGAGTTTCAGGGCATGTAATTCACGGCGTGAGTTTCAGTGCATGAGATTCAGTGCATGGATTTGAGGGCAGGAGTTTCAAGGCATGAGATTCAGGGCATGTGTTTCAGGGCATGAGATTCAGGACAGAAGTTTCAAGGCATGAGATTCAGGGGATGAGTTTCAGGGCATGAGATTTAGGGCAGGAATTTCAGGGCATGTGATTCAGATAATGAGTTTCTGGGCAGATGAATCAGGGCAGGAGTTTTAAGGCATGTGATTCAGGGCATGAGTTTCAGTACATGAGTTTCTGGGCTTGAGTTTCAGGGCATGAGGTTCAAGGCATGAGTGTCAGTGCATGAGATTCAGGGCATCATTTTCAGGGCGGGAGTTTCAGTGCATGAGTTTCACGGCATGAGATTCAGGGCATGAGGTTCAGGGCATGAGATTTAGGGTAGGTGTTTCAGTGCAAGAGTTTCAGGGCATGAGATTCAGGGCATGAGTTTCAGGGCAGGAATTTCACGGCATGAGATTCAGGGCATGTGTTTTAGGGCAGGTGTTTGAGTGCAAGAGTTTGAGGACATGAGATTCAGGGCATGAGTTTCAAGGCAGGATATTCAGAGCAGGAGATTCAGGGCATGAGATTCGGGCCTTGAGTTTCAAGGCAGGTGTTTTAGGGCACGTATTTCAGTGCAGGAGTTTCAGGGCAGGAGATTCACAGCATGAGTTTCAGTGCATGAGTTTGTGGGCTGGAGTTTCACGGCATGAGATTCAGGGCATGAGTTTCAGGGCATGAGTTTGAGGGCATGGGTTTCAGGTCTGTGGTTTCAGGGCTTGAGATTCAGGACAGCAGTTTCAGGGCAGGAGATTCAGGGCCGGTGTTTCAGTGCAAGAGTTTCAGTGCAAGAGTTTCAGGGCATGTACTTCAGTGCATTAGTTTCAGGGCAGGAGTTTCAGAGCATGAGATTCAGGGCATGAGTTTCAGGGAAGGAGATTCACGGCTTGAGTTTAAGGTCATGAGATTTAGCGCATGAGATTCAGTGCATGAGTTTCAGGGCAGAAGTTTCAGGGCACGAGATTCAGGGCATGAGTTTCAGGGCAGGAGTTTCAGGGCATGTAATTCAGGGCGTGAGTTTCAGGATATGAGATTCATGGCATGAGTTTAGGTGCAGGAGTTTCAGTGCAGGAGTTTCAGTGCAGGAGTTTCAGGTCATGAGATTCAGGGCATGAGTTTCAGGGCATGAGATTCAGGTCAGGTGTTTCAAGGCATGAAATTCAGGGCATGAGTTTCAGTGCATGAGTTCGAGAGCAGGAGTTTCAAGGCATGAGATTCAGGGCATGAGATTCAGGGCAGGAATTTCAGGGAATGTGATTCAGATAATGAGGTTCTGGGCAGATGATTCAGGGCAGGAGTTTTAGGGCATGTGATTCAGGGCATGAGTTTCAGTGCATGAGTTTCAGTGCATGAGTTTCAGTGCATGAGATTCAGGGCTTGAGTTTCAGGGCATGAGGTTCAGGGCATGAGTTTCAGTGCATGAGATTCAGTGCATCAGTTTCAGGGCAGGAGTTTCAGTGCATGAATTTCACGGCATGAGATTCAGGGCATGAGTTTCAGGGTAGGTGTTTCAGTGCAAGAGTTTCAGGGCAGGAGATTCACGGCTTGAGTTTAAGGTCATGAGATTTAGCGCATGAGATTCAGTGCATGAGTTTCAGTGCATGAGTTTGAGGGCAGGAGTATCAAGGTATTAGATTCAGGGCATGAGTTTCAGGGCAGGAGAATAAGGGCTTGAGTTTCAGGGCATGAGATTCAGGGCATGAGTTTCAGGGCATGAGATTCAGGGCATGAGTTTTAGGGCATTTGTTTCAGTGCAAGAGTTTGAGTACATGAGATTCAGGGCATGAGTTTCAAGGCAGGAGATTCAGGGCAAGAGATTCAGGGCATGAGATTCGGGGCTTGAGTTTCAAGGCAGGTGTTTTAGGGCACGTACTTCAGTGCAGGAGTTTCAGGGCAGGAGATTCACAGCATGAGTTTCAGTGCATGAGTTTGAGGACAGGAGTTTCACGGCATGAGATTCAGGGCATGAGTTTCAGGGCATGAGTTTAAGGGTATGGGTTTCAGGTCTGTTGTTTCAGTGCTTGAGATTCAGGACAGCAGTTTCAGGGCAGGAGATTCAGGGCCGGTGTTTCAGTGCAAGAGTTTCAGGGCATGTCTTTCAGTGCATTAGTTTCAGGGCAGGAGTTTCAGAGCATGAGATTCAGGGCATGAGTTTCAGGGCAGGAGATTCATGGCTTGAGTTTAAGGTCATGAGATTTAGCGCATGAGATTCAGTGCATGAGTTTCAAGGCAGAAGTTTCAGGGCACGAGATTCAGGGCATGAGTTTCAGGGCAGGAGTTTCAGGACATGTAATTCAGGGCGTGAGTTTCAGTGCATGAGTTTGAGGGCAGGAGTTTCTAGGCATGAGATTCAGGACAGGAGTTTCAAGGCATGAGATTCATGGCATGAGTTTCAGTGCATGAGTTTCAGTGCATGAGTTTGAGGGCAGGAGTTTCAAGGCATGAGATTCAGGGCATCAGTTTCAGGGCATGAGATTCAGGGGAGGAATTTCAGGGCATGAGATTCAGATAATTAGTTTCTGGGCAGATGAATCAGGGCAGGAGTTTCAGTGCATGAGATTCAGGGCTTGAGTTTCAGGGCATGAGATTCAGGGCTTGAGTTTCAGTGCATGAGTTTCAGGGCATGAGTGTCAGTGCATGAGATTCAGAACATCAGTTTCAGGGCAGGAGTTTCAGTGCATGAGGTTCAGGGCATGAGTTTTAGGGTAGGTGTTTTCAGTGCAAGAGTTTCAGGGCATGAGATTCAGGGCATGAGTATCAGGGCAGGAGATTCAGGGCATGAGATTCGGGGCTTGAGTTTCAAGGCAGGTGTTTTAGGGCACGTATTTCAGTGCAGGAGCTTCAGGGCAGGAGATTCAGAGAATGAGTTTCAGTGCATGAGTTTGAGGGCTGGAGTTTTACGGCATGAGATTCAGGGCATGAGTTTCAGGGCATGAGATTCAGGGCAGGAATTTCAAGGCATATGATTCAGATAATTAGTTTCTGTGCAGATGATTCAGGGCAGGAGTTTTAGGGCATGTGATTCAGGGCATGAGTTTCAGTGCATGAGTTTCAGGGCAGGAGTTTCAGGGTATGAGATTTAGGGCATGAGTTTCAGTGCATGAGATTCAGGGCTTGAGTTTCAGGGCATGAGGTTCAGGGCATGAGTGTCAGTGCATGAGATTCAGGGCATCTGTTTCAGGACAGGAGTTTCAGTGCATGAGTTTCACGGCATGAGATTCATGGCATGAGGTTCAGTGCAGGAGTTTCAGGGCATGAGATTCAGGACAGGAGTTTCAAGGCATGAGAATCAGGGCATGAGTTTCAGTGCATGAGTTTGAGGTCAGGAGTTTCAAGGCATGAGAATCAGGGCATGAGTTTCAGGGCATGAGATTCAGGGCAGGAATTTCAGGGCATGTGATTCAGTGCAGGAGTTTCAGGGCATGTGAATCAGGGCATGAGTTTCAGTGCATGAGTTTCAGGGCAGGAGTTTCAGGGTATGAGATTTAGGGCATGAGCTTCAGTGCATGAGATTCAGGGCTTGAGTTTCCGGGCATGAGGTTCAGGGCATGAGTTTCAGGGCAGGAGTTTCAGGGCATGTAATTCACGGCGTGAGTTTAAGTGCATGAGATTCAGTGCATGGATTTGAGGGCAGGAGTTTCAAGGCATGAGATTCAGGGCATGAGTTTCAGGGCATCAGTTTCACGACAGGAGTTTCAGTGCATGAGTTTCAGGGCATGAGATTCAGGGCATGAGTTTCAGGGCAGGAATTTCAGGGCATGCGATTCAGGGCATGTGTTTTAGGGCAGTTGTTTCTGTGCAAGAGTTTGAGGGCATGAGATTCAGGGCATGAGTTTCAAGGCAGGAGATTCAGGGCTGGAGATTCAGGGCAGGTGTTTCATTGCAAGAGTTTCAGTGCAAGAGTTCCAGGGCATGTCTTTCAGTGCATGAGTTTCAGGGCAGGAGTTTCAGAGCATGAGATTCAGGGCATGAGTTTCAGGGCAGAAGTTTCAGGGCACGAGATTCAGGGCATGAGTTTCAGGGCATGAGTTTCAGGGCATGAGATTCAGGACAGGTGTTTCAAGGCATGAGATTCAGGGCATGAGTTTCAGTGCATGAGTTCGAGGGCAGGAGTTTCAAGGCATGAAATTCAGGGCATGAGTTTCAGGGCATGAGATTCAGGGCATGAGATTCAGGGCAGGAATTTCAGGGCATGTGATTCCGATAATGAGTTTCTGGGCAGATGAATCAGGGCAGGAGTTTTAGGGCAGGTGTTTCAGGGTATGAGATTTAGGGCATGAGTTTCAGTGCATGAGATTCAGGGCTTGAGTTTCAGGGCATGAGGTTCAGGGCTTGAGTTTCAGGGCATGAGGTTCAGGGCATTAGTGTCAGTGCATGAGATTCAGGGCATCAGTTTCACGACAGGAGTTTCAGTGCATGAGTTTCACGGCATGAGATTCAGGGCATGAGATTCAGGGCATGAGTTTCAGGGCAGGAATTTCAGGGCATGAGATTCAGGGCATGTGTTTCAGTGCAGTTGTTTCAGTGCAAGAGTTTGAGGGCATGAGATTCAGGGCATGAGTTTCAAGGCAGGAGATTCAGGGCGGGAGATTCAGGGCATGAGATTCTGGGCTTGACTTTCAAGGCTGGTGTTTTAGGGCACGTATTTCAGTGCTGGAGTTTCAGGGCTGGAGATTCAGGGCATGGGTTTCAGTGCATGTGTTTGAGGGCAGGGGTTTCACGGCATGAGATTCAGGGCATGAGTTTCAGGGCATGAGTTTCAGGCATGAGTTTCAGGTCTGTGGTTTCAGGGCTTGAGATTCAGGGCAGCAGTTTCACGGCAGGAGATTCAGGGCAGGTGTTTCATTGCAAGAGTTTCAGTGCAAGAGTTCCAGGGCATGTCTTTCAGTGCATGAGTTTCAGAGCATGAGATTCAGGGCATGAGTTTCAGGGTAGGAGATTCACGGCTTGAGTTTAAGGTCATGAGATTTAGCGCATGAGATTCAGTGCATGAGTTTCAGGACAGAAGTTTCAGGGCACGAGATTCAGGGCAAGAGTTTCAGGGCAGGAGTTTCAGGGCATGTAATTCAGGGCGTGAGTTTCAGGATATGAGATTCATGGCATGAGTTTCAGTGCAGGAGTTTCAGTGCAGGAGTTTCAGGTCATGAGATTCAGGGCATGAGTTTCAGGGCATGAGATTCAGGGCAGGTGTTTCAAGACATGAGATTCAGGGCATGAGTTTCAGTGCATGAGATTCAGGGCTTGAGTTTCAGGGCATGAGGTTCAGGGCATGAGTTTCAGTGCATGAGATTCAGGGCATCAGTTTCAGGGCAGGAGTTTCAGTGCATGAGTTTCACAGCATGAGATTCATTGCATGAGATTCAGGGCATGAGTTTTAGGGTAGGTGTTTCAGTGCAAGAGTTTCAGGACATGAGATTCAGGGCATGAGTTTCAGGGCAGGAATTTCAGGGCATGACATTCAGGGCATGAGTTTCAGGGCAGGAGATTCACGGCTTGAGTTTAAGGTCAAGAGATTTAGCGCATGAGATTCAGTGCATGAGTTTCATGGCAGAAGTTTCAGGGCATGAGATTCAGGGCATGAGTTTCAGGGAAGGAGATTCACGGCTTGAGTTTAAGGTCATGAGATTTAGCGCATGAGATTCAGTGCATGAGTTTCAGGGCAGAAGTTTCAGGGCACGAGATTCAGGGCATGAGTTTCAGGGCTAGGAGTTTCAGGGCATGTAATTCAGGGCGTGAGTTTCAGGATATGGGATTCATGGCATGAGTTTCAGTGCAGGAGTTCCAGTGCAGGAGTTTCAGGGCATGACATTCAGGGCATGAGTTTCAGGGCAGGAGATTCACGGCTTGAGTTTTAAGGTCAAGAGATTTAGCGCATGAGATTCAGTGCATGAGTTTCAGGCAGAAGTTTCAGGGCATTGAGATTCAGGGCATGAGTTTCAGGGAGGAGAATAAGGGCTTGAGTTTCAGGGCATGAGATTCAGGGCATGAGTTTCAGGGCATGAGTTTCAGGGCAGGAGTTTCAGGGCATGAGTTTGAGGGCAGGAGTTTCAAGGCATGAGATTCAGGGCATGAGATTCAGGACAGGAGTTACAAGGCATGAGATTCAGGTCATGAGTTTCAGTGCATGAGTTTCAGTGCATGAGTTTGAGGGCAAGAATTTCAAGGCATGAGATTCAGGGCATGAGTTTCAGGGCATGAGATTCAGGGCAGGAATTTCAGGGCATGTGATTCAGATAATGAGTTTCTGTGCAGATGATTCAGGGCAGGAGTTTTAGGGCATGTGATTCAGGGCATGAGTTTCAGTGCATGAGTTTCAGGGCAGGAGTTTCAGGGTATGAGATTTAGGGCATGAGTTTCAGTGCATGAGATTCAGGGCTTGAGTTTCAGTTCATGAGTTTCAGGGCATGAGTGTCAGTGCATGAGATTCAGGGCATCATTTTCAGGGCAGGAATTTCAGTGCATGAGTTTCACGGAATGAGATTCAGCGCATGAGGTTCAGGGCATGAGTTTAAGGTAGGTGTTTCAGTGCAAGAGTTTCAGGGCATGAGATTCAGGGCATGAGTTTCCGGGCAGGAATTTCACGGCATGAGAATCAGGGCATGTGTTTTAGGGCATTTGTTTCAGTGCAAGAGTTTGAGTAAATGAGATTCAGGGCATGAGTTTCAAGGCAGGAGATTCAGGGCAAGAGATTCAGGGCATGAGATTCGGGGCTTGAGTTTCAAGGCAGGTGTTTTAGGGCACGTACTTCAGTGCAGGAGTTTCAGGGCAGGAGATTCACAGCATGAGTTTCAGTGCATGAGTTTGAGGACAGGAGTTTCACGGCATGAGATTCAGGGCATGAGTTTCAGGGCATGAGTTTAAGGGTATGGGTTTCAGGTCTGTTGTTTCAGTGCTTGAGATTCAGGACAGCAGTTTCAGGGCAGGAGATTCAGGGCCGGTGTTTCAGTGCAAGAGTTTCAGGGCATGTCTTTCAGTGCATTAGTTTCAGGGCAGGAGTTTCAGAGCATGAGATTCAGGGCATGAGTTTCAGGGCAGGAGATTCATGGCTTGAGTTTAAGGTCATGAGATTTAGCGCATGAGATTCAGTGCATGAGTTTCAAGGCAGAAGTTTCAGGGCACGAGATTCAGGGCATGAGTTTCAGGGCAGGAGTTTCAGGACATGTAATTCAGGGCGTGAGTTTCAGTGCATGAGTTTGAGGGCAGGAGTTTCTAGGCATGAGATTCAGGACAGGAGTTTCAAGGCATGAGATTCATGGCATGAGTTTCAGTGCATGAGTTTCAGTGCATGAGTTTGAGGGCAGGAGTTTCAAGGCATGAGATTCAGGGCATCAGTTTCAGGGCATGAGATTCAGGGCAGGAATTTCAGGGCATGAGATTCAGATAATTAGTTTCTGGGCAGATGAATCAGGGCAGGAGTTTCAGTGCATGAGATTCAGGGCTTGAGTTTCAGGGCATGAGATTCCGGGCTTGAGTTTCTGTGCATGAGTTTCAGGGCATGAGTGTCAGTGCATGAGATTCAGAACATCAGTTTCAGGGCAGGAGTTTCAGTGCATGAGGTTCAGGGCATGAGTTTTAGGGTAGGTGTTTCAGTGCAAGAGTTTCAGGGCATGAGATTCAGGGCATGAGTATCAGGGCAGGAGATTCAGGGCATGAGATTCGGGGCTTGAGTTTCAAGGCAGGTGTTTTAGGGCACGTATTTCAGTGCAGGAGCTTCAGGGCAGGAGATTCAGAGAATGAGTTTCAGTGCATGAGTTTGAGGGCAGGAGTTTTACGGCATGAGATTCAGGGCATGAGTTTCAGGGCATGAGATTCAGGGCAGGAATTTCAAGGCATGTGATTCAGATAATTAGTTTCTGTGCAGATGATTCAGGGCAGGAGTTTTAGGGCATGTGATTCAGGGCATGAGTTTCAGTGCATGAGTTTCAGGGCAGGAGTTTCAGGGTATGAGATTTAGGGCATGAGTTTCAGTGCATGAGATTCAGGGCTTGAGTTTCAGGGCATGAGGTTCAGGGCATGAGTGTCAGTGCATGAGATTCAGGGCATCTGTTTCAGGACAGGAGTTTCAGTGCATGAGTTTCACGGCATGAGATTCATGGCATGAGGTTCAGGGCATGAGTTTTAGGGTAGGTGTTTCAGTGCAAGAGTTTCAGGGCATGAGATTCAGGGCATGAGTTTCAGGGCAGGAATTTCACGGCATGAAATTCAGGGCATGTGTTTTAGGGCAGGTATTTCATTGCAAGAGTTTCAGGGCATGAGATTCAGGGCATGAGTTTCAAGGCAGGAGATTCAGGGCAGGAGATTCAGGGCATGAGATTCGGGGCTTGAGTTTCAAGGCAGGTGTTTTAGGGCACGTATTTCAGTGCAGGAGTTTCAGGGCAGGAGATTCACAGCATGAGTTTCAGTGCATCAGTTTGAGTGCAGGAGTTTCACGCATGAGATTCAGGGCATGAGTGTCAGGGCATGAGTTTAAGGGCATGGGTTTCAGGTCTGTGGTTTCAGGGCTTGAGATTCAGGGCCGGTGATTCAGTGCAAGAGTTTCAGGGCATGTCTTTCAGTGCATGAGATTCCGGGCATGAGTTTCAGGGCAGGAGATTCACGGCTTGAGTTTACGATCATGAGATTTAGCGCATGAGATTCAGTGCATGAGTTTCAGGGCAGAAGTTTCAGGGCACGAGATTCAGGGCATGAGTTTCAGGACATGAGTTTCAGGGCAGGAGTTTCAGGGCATGTAATTCACGGCGTGAGTTTCAGTGCATGAGATTCAGTGCATGGATTTGAGGGCAGGAGTTTCAAGGCATGAGATTCAGGGCATGTGTTTCAGGGCATGAGATTCAGGACAGAAGTTTCAAGGCATGAGATTCAGGGGATGAGTTTCAGGGCATGAGATTTAGGGCAGGAATTTCAGGGCATGTGATTCAGATAATGAGTTTCTGGGCAGATGAATCAGGGCAGGAGTTTTAAGGCATGTGATTCAGGGCATGAGTTTCAGTACATGAGTTTCTGGGCTTGAGTTTCAGGGCATGAGGTTCAAGGCATGAGTGTCAGTGCATGAGATTCAGGGCATCATTTTCAGGGCGGGAGTTTCAGTGCATGAGTTTCACGGCATGAGATTCAGGGCATGAGGTTCAGGGCATGAGATTTAGGGTAGGTGTTTCAGTGCAAGAGTTTCAGGGCATGAGATTCAGGGCATGAGTTTCAGGGCAGGAATTTCACGGCATGAGATTCAGGGCATGTGTTTTAGGGCAGGTGTTTGAGTGCAAGAGTTTGAGGACATGAGATTCAGGGCATGAGTTTCAAGGCAGGATATTCAGAGCAGGAGATTCAGGGCATGAGATTCGGGCCTTGAGTTTCAAGGCAGGTGTTTTAGGGCACGTATTTCAGTGCAGGAGTTTCAGGGCAGGAGATTCACAGCATGAGTTTCAGTGCATGAGTTTGTGGGCTGGAGTTTCACGGCATGAGATTCAGGGCATGAGTTTCAGGGCATGAGTTTGAGGGCATGGGTTTCAGGTCTGTGGTTTCAGGGCTTGAGATTCAGGACAGCAGTTTCAGGGCAGGAGATTCAGGGCCGGTGTTTCAGTGCAAGAGTTTCAGTGCAAGAGTTTCAGGGCATGTACTTCAGTGCATTAGTTTCAGGGCAGGAGTTTCAGAGCATGAGATTCAGGGCATGAGTTTCAGGGAAGGAGATTCACGGCTTGAGTTTAAGGTCATGAGATTTAGCGCATGAGATTCAGTGCATGAGTTTCAGGGCAGAAGTTTCAGGGCACGAGATTCAGGGCATGAGTTTCAGGGCAGGAGTTTCAGGGCATGTAATTCAGGGCGTGAGTTTCAGGATATGAGATTCATGGCATGAGTTTAGGTGCAGGAGTTTCAGTGCAGGAGTTTCAGTGCAGGAGTTTCAGGTCATGAGATTCAGGGCATGAGTTTCAGGGCATGAGATTCAGGTCAGGTGTTTCAAGGCATGAAATTCAGGGCATGAGTTTCAGTGCATGAGTTCGAGAGCAGGAGTTTCAAGGCATGAGATTCAGGGCATGAGATTCAGGGCAGGAATTTCAGGGAATGTGATTCAGATAATGAGTTTCTGGGCAGATGATTCAGGGCAGGAGTTTTAGGGCATGTGATTCAGGGCATGAGTTTCAGTGCATGAGTTTCAGTGCATGAGTTTCAGTGCATGAGATTCAGGGCTTGAGTTTCAGGGCATGAGGTTCAGGGCATGAGTTTCAGTGCATGAGATTCAGTGCATCAGTTTCAGGGCAGGAGTTTCAGTGCATGAATTTCACGGCATGAGATTCAGGGCATGAGTTTCAGGGTAGGTGTTTCAGTGCAAGAGTTTCAGGGCAGGAGATTCACGGCTTGAGTTTAAGGTCATGAGATTTAGCGCATGAGATTCAGTGCATGAGTTTCGGTGCATGAGTTTGAGGGCAGGAGTATCAAGGTATTAGATTCAGGGCATGAGTTTCAGGGCAGGAGAATAAGGGCTTGAGTTTCAGGGCATGAGATTCAGGGCATGAGTTTCAGGGCATGAGATTCAGGGTATGAGTTTTAGGGCATTTGTTTCAGTGCAAGAGTTTGAGTACATGAGATTCAGGGCATGAGTTTCAAGGCAGGAGATTCAGGGCAAGAGATTCAGGGCATGAGATTCGGGGCTTGAGTTTCAAGGCAGGTGTTTTAGGGCACGTACTTCAGTGCAGGAGTTTCAGGGCAGGAGATTCACAGCATGAGTTTCAGTGCATGAGTTTGAGGACAGGAGTTTCACGGCATGAGATTCAGGGCATGAGTTTCAGGGCATGAGTTTAAGGGTATGGGTTTCAGGTCTGTTGTTTCAGTGCTTGAGATTCAGGACAGCAGTTTCAGGGCAGGAGATTCAGGGCCGGTGTTTCAGTGCAAGAGTTTCAGGGCATGTCTTTCAGTGCATTAGTTTCAGGGCAGGAGTTTCAGAGCATGAGATTCAGGGCATGAGTTTCAGGGCAGGAGATTCATGGCTTGAGTTTAAGGTCATGAGATTTAGCGCATGAGATTCAGTGCATGAGTTTCAAGGCAGAAGTTTCAGGGCACGAGATTCAGGGCATGAGTTTCAGGGCAGGAGTTTCAGGACATGTAATTCAGGGCGTGAGTTTCAGTGCATGAGTTTGAGGGCAGGAGTTTCTAGGCATGAGATTCAGGACAGGAGTTTCAAGGCATGAGATTCATGGCATGAGTTTCAGTGCATGAGTTTCAGTGCATGAGTTTGAGGGCAGGAGTTTCAAGGCATGAGATTCAGGGCATCAGTTTCAGGGCATGAGATTCAGGGCAGGAATTTCAGGGCATGAGATTCAGATAATTAGTTTCTGGGCAGATGAATCAGGGCAGGAGTTTCAGTGCATGAGATTCAGGGCTTGAGTTTCAGGGCATGAGATTCAGGGCTTGAGTTTCAGTGCATGAGTTTCAGGGCATGAGTGTCAGTGCATGAGATTCAGAACATCAGTTTCAGGGCAGGAGTTTCAGTGCATGAGGTTCAGGGCATGAGTTTTAGGGTAGGTGTTTCAGTGCAAGAGTTTCAGGGCATGAGATTCAGGGCATGAGTATCAGGGCAGGAGATTCAGGGCATGAGATTCGGGGCTTGAGTTTCAAGGCAGGTGTTTTAGGGCACGTATTTCAGTGCAGGAGCTTCAGGGCAGGAGATTCAGAGAATGAGTTTCAGTGCATGAGTTTGAGGGCTGGAGTTTTACGGCATGAGATTCAGGGCATGAGTTTCAGGGCATGAGATTCAGGGCAGGAATTTCAAGGCATATGATTCAGATAATTAGTTTCTGTGCAGATGATTCAGGGCAGGAGTTTTAGGGCATGTGATTCAGGGCATGAGTTTCAGTGCATGAGTTTCAGGGCAGGAGTTTCAGGGTATGAGATTTAGGGCATGAGTTTCAGTGCATGAGATTCAGGGCTTGAGTTTCAGGGCATGAGGTTCAGGGCATGAGTGTCAGTGCATGAGATTCAGGGCATCTGTTTCAGGACAGGAGTTTCAGTGCATGAGTTTCACGGCATGAGATTCATGGCATGAGGTTCAGGGCATGAGTTTTAGGGTAGGTGTTTCAGTGCAAGAGTTTCAGGGCATGAGATTCAGGGCATGAGTTTCAGGGCAGGAATTTCACGGCATGAAATTCAGGGCATGTGTTTTAGGGCAGGTATTTCATTGCAAGAGTTTCAGGGCATGAGATTCAGGGCATGAGTTTCAAGGCAGGAGATTCAGGGCAGGAGATTCAGGGCATGAGATTCGGGGCTTGAGTTTCAAGGCAGGTGTTTTAGGGCACGTATTTCAGTGCAGGAGTTTCAGGGCAGGAGATTCACAGCATGAGTTTCAGTGCATCAGTTTGAGTGCAGGAGTTTCACGCATGAGATTCAGGGCATGAGTGTCAGGGCATGAGTTTAAGGGCATGGGTTTCAGGTCTGTGGTTTCAGGGCTTGAGATTCAGGGCCGGTGTTTCAGTGCAAGAGTTTCAGGGCATGTCTTTCAGTGCATGAGATTCCGGGCATGAGTTTCAGGGCAGGAGATTCACGGCTTGAGTTTACGATCATGAGATTTAGCGCATGAGATTCAGTGCATGAGTTTCAGGGCAGAAGTTTCAGGGCACGAGATTCAGGGCATGAGTTTCAGGACATGAGTTTCAGGGCAGGAGTTTCAGGGCATGTAATTCACGGCGTGAGTTTCAGTGCATGAGATTCAGTGCATGGATTTGAGGGCAGGAGTTTCAAGGCATGAGATTCAGGGCATGTGTTTCAGGGCATGAGATTCAGGACAGAAGTTTCAAGGCATGAGATTCAGGGGATGAGTTTCAGGGCATGAGATTTAGGGCAGGAATTTCAGGGCATGTGATTCAGATAATGAGTTTCTGGGCAGATGAATCAGGGCAGGAGTTTTAAGGCATGTGATTCAGGGCATGAGTTTCAGTACATGAGTTTCTGGGCTTGAGTTTCAGGGCATGAGGTTCAAGGCATGAGTGTCAGTGCATGAGATTCAGGGCATCATTTTCAGGGCGGGAGTTTCAGTGCATGAGTTTCACGGCATGAGATTCAGGGCATGAGGTTCAGGGCATGAGATTTAGGGTAGGTGTTTCAGTGCAAGAGTTTCAGGGCATGAGATTCAGGGCATGAGTTTCAGGGCAGGAATTTCACGGCATGAGATTCAGGGCATGTGTTTTAGGGCAGGTGTTTGAGTGCAAGAGTTTGAGGACATGAGATTCAGGGCATGAGTTTCAAGGCAGGATATTCAGAGCAGGAGATTCAGGGCATGAGATTCGGGCCTTGAGTTTCAAGGCAGGTGTTTTAGGGCACGTATTTCAGTGCAGGAGTTTCAGGGCAGGAGATTCACAGCATGAGTTTCAGTGCATGAGTTTGTGGGCAGGAGTTTCACGGCATGAGATTCAGGGCATGAGTTTCAAGGCATGAGTTTGAGGGCATGGGTTTCAGGTCTGTGGTTTCAGGGCTTGAGATTCAGGACAGCAGTTTCAGGGCAGGAGATTCAGGGCCGGTGTTTCAGTGCAAGAGTTTCAGTGCAAGAGTTTCAGGGCATGTACTTCAGTGCATTAGTTTCAGGGCAGGAGTTTCAGAGCATGAGATTCAGGGCATGAGTTTCAGGGAAGGAGATTCACGGCTTGAGTTTAAGGTCATGAGATTTAGCGCATGAGATTCAGTGCATGAGTTTCAGGGCAGAAGTTTCAGGGCACGAGATTCAGGGCATGAGTTTCAGGGCAGGAGTTTCAGGGCATGTAATTCAGGGCGTGAGTTTCAGGATATGAGATTCATGGCATGAGTTTAGGTGCAGGAGTTTCAGTGCAGGAGTTTCAGTGCAGGAGTTTCAGGTCATGAGATTCAGGGCATGAGTTTCAGGGCATGAGATTCAGGTCAGGTGTTTCAAGGCATGAAATTCAGGGCATGAGTTTCAGTGCATGAGTTCGAGAGCAGGAGTTTCAAGGCATGAGATTCAGGGCATGAGATTCAGGGCAGGAATTTCAGGGAATGTGATTCAGATAATGAGTTTCTGGGCAGATGATTCAGGGCAGGAGTTTTAGGGCATGTGATTCAGGGCATGAGTTTCAGTGCATGAGTTTCAGTGCATGAGTTTCAGTGCATGAGATTCAGGGCTTGAGTTTCAGGGTATGAGGTTCAGGGCATGAGTTTCAGTGCATGAGATTCAGTGCATCAGTTTCAGGGCAGGAGTTTCAGTGCATGAATTTCACGGCATGAGATTCAGGGCATGAGTTTCAGGGTAGGTGTTTCAGTGCAAGAGTTTCAGGGCAGGAGATTCACGGCTTGAGTTTAAGGTCATGAGATTTAGCGCATGAGATTCAGTGCATGTGTTTCAGTGCATGAGTTTGAGGGCAGGAGTATCAAGGTATTAGATTCAGGGCATGAGTTTCAGGGCAGGAGAATAAGGGCTTGAGTTTCAGGGCATGAGATTCAGGGCATGAGTTTCAGGGCATGAGATTCAGGGCATGAGTTTCAGGGCATGAGTTTCAGGGCAGGAGTTTCAGGGTATGAGATTTAGGGCATGAGTTTCAGTGCATGAGATTCAGGGATGAGTTTCAGTGCATGAGGTTCAGGGCTTGAGTTTCAGGGCATGAGGTTCAGGATATGAGTGTCAGTGCATGAGATTCAGGGCATCAGTTTCACGACAGGAGTTTCAGTGCATGAGTTTCACGGCATGAGATTCAGGGCATGAGATTGAGGGCATGAGTTTCAGGGCAGGAATTTCAGGGCCTGAGATTCAGGGCATGTGTTTTAGGGCAGTTGTTTCAGTGCAAGAGTTTCAGGGCATGAGATTGAGGGCATGAGTTTCAAGGCAGGAGATTCAGCGCAGGAGATTCAGGGCATGAGATTCTGGGCTTGACTTTCAAGCAGGTGTTTTAGGGCACGTATTTCAGTGCAGGAGTTTCAGGGCAGGAGATTCAGGGCATGAGTTTCAGTGCATGAGTTTGAGGGCAGGGGTTTCACGGCATGAGATTCAGGGCATGAGTTTCAGGGCATGAGTTCAAGGGCATGGGTTTCAGGTCTGTGGTTTCAGGGCTTGAGATTCAGGGCAGCAGTTTCAGGGCAGGAGATTCAGGGCCGGTGTTTCAGTGCAAGAGTTTCAGTGCAAGAGTTTCAGGGCATGTCTTTCAGTGCATGAGTTTCAGGGCAGGAGTTTCAGAGCATGAGATTCAGGGCATGAGTTCAGGGCAGGAGATTCACGGCTTGAGTTTAAGATCATGAGATTTAGCGCATGAGATTCAGTGCATGAGTTTCAGGGCATAAGTTTCAGGGCACGAGATTCAGGGCATGAGTTTCAGGACATGAGTTTCAGGGCAGGAGTTTCAGGGCATGTAATTCACGGCGTGAGTTTCAGTGCATGAGTTTCTGTGCATGGAATTGAGGGCAGGAGTTTCAAGGCATGAGATTCAGGGCATGAGTTTCAGGGCATGAGATTCAGGACAGGAGTTTCAAGGCATGAGATTCAGGGCATGAGTTTCAGGGCATGAGATTCAGGGCAGGAATTTCAGGGCATGTGATTCAGATAATGAGTTTCTGGGCAGATGAATCAGGGCAGGAGTTTTAGGGCATGTGATTCAGGGCATGAGTTTCAGTGCATGAGTTTCAGGGCAGGAGTTTCAGGGCATGAGTTTCAGTGCATGAGATTCAGGGCTTGAGTTTCAGGGCATGAGGTTCAGGGCTTGAGTTTCAGGGTATGAGGTTCAGGGCATGAGTGTCAGTGCATGAGATTCAGGGCATCAGTTTCACGACAGGAGTTTCAGTGCATGAGTTTCACGGCATGAGATGCAGGGAATGAGGTTCAGGGCATGAGTTTTAGGGTAGGTGTTTCAGTGCAAGAGTTTCAGGGCATGAGTTTCAGGGCAGGAATTTCAGGGCATGAGATTCAGGGCATGTGTTTTAGGGCAGTTGTTTCAGTGCAAGAGTTTGAGGGCATGAGATTCAGGGCATGAGTTTCAAGGCAGGATATTCAGGGCAGGAGATTCAGGGCATGAGATTCTGGGCTTGACTTTCAAGGCAGGTGTTTTAGGGCACGTATTTCAGTGCAGGAGTTTCAGGGCAGGAGATTCAGGGCATGAGTTTCAGTGCAAGAGTTTGAGGGCAGGGGTTTCACGGCATGAGATTCAGGGCATGAGTTTCAGGGCATGAGTTTCAGGGCATGGGTTTCAGGTCTGTGGTTTCAGGGCTTGAGATTCAGGGCAGCAGTTTCAGGGCAGGAGATTCAGGGCAGGTGTTTCATTGCAAGAGTTTCAGTGCACGAGTTCCAGGGCATGTCTTTCAGTGCATGAGTTTCAAGGCAGGAGTTTCAGAGCATGAGATTCAGGGCATGAGTTTCAGGGAAGGAGATTCACGGCTTGAGTTTAAGCTCATGAGATTTAGCGCATGAGATTCAGTGCATGAGTTTCAGGGCAGAAGTTTCAGGGCACGAGATTCAGGGCATGAGTTAAAGGGCAGGAGTTTCAGGGGATGTAATTCAGGGCGTGAGTTTCAGGATATGGGATTCATGGCATGAGTTTCAGTGCAGGAGTTTCAGTGCAGGAGTTTCAGGTCATGAGATTCAGGGCATGAGTTTCAGGGCATGAGATTCAGGACAGGTGTTTCAAGGCATGAGATTCAGGGCATGAGTTTCAGTGCATGAGTTCGAGGGCAGGAGTTTCAAGGCATGAAATTCAGGGCATGTGTTTCAGGGCATGAGATTCAGGGCATGAGATTCAGGGCAGGAATTTCAGGGCATGTGATTCAGATAATGAGTTTCTGGGCAGATGAATCAGGGCAGGAGTTTTAGGGCATGTGATTCAGGGAATGAGTTTCAGTGCATGAGTTTTAGGGCAGGTGTTTCAGGGTATGAGATTTAGGGCATGAGTTTCAGTGCATGAGATTCAGGGCTTGAGTTTCAGGGCATGAGGTTCAGGGCTTGAGTTTCAGGGCATGAGGTTCAGGGCAGGAATTTCAGGGCATGAGATTCAGGGCATGTGTTTTAGGGCAGTTGTTTCAGTGCAAGAGTTTGAGGGCATGAGATTCAGGGCATGAGTTTCAAGGCAGGAGATTCAGGGCAGGAGATTCAGGGCATGAGATTCTGGGCTTGACTTTCAAGGCAGGTGTTTTAGGGCACGTATTTCAGTGCAGGAGTTTCAGGGCTGGAGATTCAGGGCAAGAGTTTCAGTGCATGAGTTTGAGGGCAGGGGTTTCACGGCATGAGATTCAGGGCATGAGTTTCAGGGCATGAGTTTCAGGGCATGGGTTTCAGGTCTGTGGTTTCAGGGCTTGAGATTCAGGGCAGCAGTTTCAGGGCAGGAGATTCAGGGCAGGTGTTTCATTGCAAGAGTTCCAGGGCATGTCTTTCAGTGCATGAGTTTCAGGGCAGGAGTTTCAGAGCATGAGATTCAGGGCATGAGTTTCAGGGAAGGAGATTCACAGCTTGAGTTTAAGGTCATGAGATTTAGCGCACGAGATTCAGGGCATGAGTTTCAGGGCAGGAGTTTCAGGGCATGTAATTCAGGGCATGAGTTTCAGGATATGAGATTCATGGCATGAGTTTCAGTGCAGGAGTTTCAGTGCAGGAGTTTCAGGTCATGAGATTCATGGCATGAGTTTCAGTGCATGAGTTCGAGGGCAGGAGTTTCAAGGCAGGAGATTCAGGGCATGAGATTCAGGGCAGGAATTTCAGGGAATGTGATTCAGATAATGAGTTTCTGGGAAGATGATTCAGGGCAGGAGTTTTAGGGCATGTGATTCAGGTCATGAGTTTCAGTGCATGAGTTTCAGTGCATGAGTTTCAGTGCATGAGATTCAGGGCTTGAGTTTCAGGGCATGAGATTCAGGGCATGAGTTTCAGGGTAGGTGTGTCAGTGCAAGAGTTTCAGGGCAGGAGATTCACGGCTTGAGTTTAAGGTCATGAAATTTAGAGCATGAGATTCAGTGCATGAGTTTCAGTGCATGAGTTTGAGGGCAGGAGTATCAAGGCATGAGATTCAGGGCATGAGTTTCAGGGCAGGAGAATAAGGGCTTGAGTTTCAGGGCATGAGATTCAGGGCATGAGATTCAGGGCATGAGTTTCAGGGCATGAGTTTCAGGGCAGGAGTTTCAGGGCATGTAATTCAGGGCGTGAGTTTCAGGATATGAGATTCATGGCATGAGTTTCAGTGCAGGAGTTTCAGGGCATGAGATTCAGGACAGGAGTTTCAAGGCATGAGAATCAGGGCATGAGTTTCAGTGCATGAGTTTGAGGTCAGGAGTTTCAAGGCATGAGAATCAGGGCATGAGTTTCAGGGCATGAGATTCAGGGCAGGAATTTCAGTGCATGTGATTCAGGGCAGGAGTTTCAGGGCATGTGAATCAGGGCATGAGTTTCAGTGCATGAGTTTCAGGGCAGGAGTTTCAGGGTATGAGATTTAGGGCATGAGCTTCAGTGCATGAGATTCAGGGCTTGAGTTTCCGGGCATGAGGTTCAGGGCATGAGTTTCAGTGCATGAGATTCAGGGCATCAGTTTCAGGGCAGGAGTTTCAGTGCATGAGTTTCACGGCATGAGATTCATTGCATGAGATTCAGGGCATGAGTTTTAGGGTAGGTGTTTCAGTGCAAGAGTTTCAGGGCATGAGATTCAGGGCATGAGTTTCAGGGCAGGAATTTCAGGGCATGACATTCAGGGCATGAGTTTCAGGGCAGGAGATTCACGGCTTGAGTTTAAGGTCAAGAGATTTAGCGCATGAGATTCAGTGCATGAGTTTCATGGCAGAAGTTTCAGGGCATGAGATTCAGGGCATGAGTTTCAGGGAGGAGAATAAGGGCTTGAGATTCAGGGCATGAGATTCAGGGCATGAGTTTCAGGGCATGAGTTTCAGGGCAGGAGTTTCAGACATGAGTTTGAGGGCAGGGGTTTCAAGGCATGAGATTCAGGGCATGAGATTCAGGACAGGAGTTACAAGGCATGAGATTCAGGTCATGAGTTTCAGTGCATGAGTTTCAGTGCTTGAGTTTGAGGGCAGGAGTTTCAAGGCATGAGATTCAGGGCATGAGTTTCAGGGCATGAGATTCAGGGCAGGAATTTCAGGGCATGTGATTCAGATAATGAGTTTCTGTGCAGATGATTCAGGGCAGGAGTTTTAGGGCATGTGATTCAGGGCATGAGTTTCAGTGCATGAGTTTCAGGGCAGGAGTTTCAGGGTATGAGATTTAGGACATGAGTTTCAGTGCATGAGATTCAGGGCTTGAGTTTCAGGGCATGAGGTTCAGGGCATGAGTGTCAGTGCATGAGATTCAGGGCGTCATTTTCAGGGCAGGAGTTTCAGTGCATGAGTTTCACGGCATGAGATTCAGGGCATGAGGTTCAGGGCATGAGTTTTAGGGTAGGTGTTTCAGTGCAAGAGTTTCAGGGCATGAGATTCAGGGCATGAGTTTCAGGGCAGGAATTTCACGGCATGAGATTCAGGGCATGTGTTTTAGGGCAGGTGTTTCAGTGCAAGAGTTTGAGGACATGAGATTCAGGGCATGAGTTTCAAGGCAGGAGATTCAGGGCAAGAGATTCAGGGCATGAGATTCGGGGCTTGAGTTTCAAGGCATGTGTTTTAGGGCACGTATTTCAGTGCAGGAGTTTCAGGGCAGGAGATTCACAGCATGAGTTTCAGTGCATGAGTTTGAAGCAAGAGTTTCACGGCATGAGATTCAGGGCATGAGTTTCAGGGCATGAGTTTAAGGGCATGGGTTTCAGGTCTGTTGTTTCAGGGCTTGAGATTCAGGACAGCAGTTTCAGGGCAGGAGATTCAGGGCCGGTGTTTCAGTGCAAGAGTTTCAGTGCAAGAATTTCAGGGCATGTCTTTCAGTGCATAAGTTTCAGGGCAGGAGTTTCAGAGCATGAGATTCAGGGCAGGAGTTTCAGGGCAGGAGATTCATGGTTTGAGTTTAAGGTCATGAGATTTAGCGCATGAGATTCAGTGCATGAGTTTCAAGGCAGACGTTTCAGGGCACGAGATTCAGGGCATGAGTTTCAGGGCAGGAGTTTCAGGGCATGTAATTCAGGGCGTGAGTTTCAGGATATGAGATTCATGGCATGAGTTTCAGTGCAGGAGTTTCAGTGCAGGAGTTTCAGGTCATGAGATTCAGGGCATGAGTTTCAGTGCATGAGTTGGAGGGCAGGAGTTTCAAGGCAGGAGATTCAGGGCATGAGATTCAGGGCAGGAATTTCAGGGAATGTGATTCAGATAATGAGTTTCTGGGCAGATGATTCAGGGCAGGAGTTTTAGGGCATGTGATTCAGGTCATGAGTTTCAGTGCATGAGTTTCAGTGCATGTGTTTCAGTGCATGAGATTCAGGGCTTGAGTTTCAGGGCATGAGGTTCAGGGCAAGAGTTTCAGTGCATGAGATTCAGTGCATCAGTTTCAGGGCAGGAGTTTCAGTGCATGAATTTCACGGCATGAGATTCAGGGCATGAGATTCAGGGCATGAGTTTCAGGGTAGGTGTTTCAGTGCAAGAGTTTCAGGGCAGGAGATTCACGGCTTGAATTTAAGGTCATGAGATTTAGAGCATGAGATTCAGTGCATGAGTTTCAGTGCATGAGTTTGAGGGCAGGAGTATCAAGGCATGAGATTCAGGGCATGAGTTTCAGGGCAGGAGAATAAGGGCTTGAGTTTCAGGGCATGAGATTCAGGGCATGAGTTTCAGGGCATGAGTTTCAGGGCAGGAGTTTCAGGGCATGTAATTCAGGGCGTGAGTTTCAGGATATGAGATTCATGGCATGAGTTTCAGTGCAGGAGTTTCAGGGCATGAGATTCAGGACAGGAGTTTCAAGGCATGAGAATCAGGGCATGAGTTTCAGTGCATGAGTTTGAGGTCAGGAGTTTCAAGGCATGAGAATCAGGGCATGAGTTTCAGGGCATGAGATTCAGGGCAGGAATTTCAGGGCATGTGATTCAGGGCAGGAGTTTCAGGGCATGTGAATCAGGGCATGAGTTTCAGGGCATGAGATTCAGGGCATGAGTTTCAGGGCATGAGATTCAGTGCAGATATTTTAGGGCATGTGATTAAAGGCATGAGTTTCAGTGCATGAGCTTGAGGGCAGTAGTTTCAGAGCATGAAATTCAGGGCATGAGTTTCAGGGCAGGAGATTCAGGGCATGAATTTCAGGGCAGGTGATTCAGGGCATGTAATTCAGGGCGTGAGTTTCAGGATATGAGATTCATGGCATCAGTTTCAGTGCAGGAGTTTCAGGGCATGAGATTCAGGGCATGACTTTCAGGGCATGAGAATCAGGACAGGAGTTTCAAGGAATGAGATTCAGGGCATGAGTTTCAGTGCATGAGTTTCAGTGTATGAGTTTGAGGGCAGGAGTTTCAGGGCATGAGATTCAGAGCAGGAATTTTAGGGCATTTGATTCAGGGCATGAGTTTCTGGGCAGATGATTCGGGGCAGGAGTTTTAGGGCATGTGATTCAGGGCATGAGATTCAGTGCATGAGTTTCAGGGCAGGAGTTTCAGGGTATGAGAGTTAGGGCATGTGTTTCAGGGCAGGAGATTCAGTGTTTGAGTATCAGGGCATTATATTCAGGGCATGAGTTTCAGGGCATGAGATTCAGGGCATGAGTTTCAGGGCATGAGATTCAGGACGGGTGTTTCAAGGCATGAGATTCAGGGCATGAGTTTCAGTGCATGAGTTCGAGGGCAGGAGTTTCAAGCACGAGATTCAGGGCATGAGTTTCAAGGCAGGAGATTCAGGGCAGGAGTTTCAGTGCAGGAGTTCCAGAGCATGAGATTCAGAGCAAGAGTTTCAAGGCAGGAGATTCAGGGCAGGAGTTTCAGTGCATGTGATTAAAGGCATGAATTTCAGTGCATGAGCTTGAGGGCAGGAGTTTCAGAGCATGAAATTCAGGGCATGAGTTTCAGGGCAGGAGATTCAGGGCAGGAGTTTCAGGGCATGTGATTCAAGGCATGGAATTTCAGGGCAGGTATTCAGGGCATGTAATTCAGGGCGTGAGTTTCAGGATATGAGATTCATGGCATCAGTTTCAGTGCAGGAGATTCAGGGCATGAGATTCAAGGCATGAGTTTCAGGGCATGAGATTCAGGACAGGAGTTTCAAGGCATGAGATTCAGGGCATGAGTTTCGGGCATGAGTTTCAGGGCATGGGTTTCAGGTCTGTGGTTTCAGGGCTTGAGATTCAGGGCAGCAGTTTCAGGGCAGGAGATTCAGGGCAGGTGTTTCATTGCAAGAGTTCCAGGGCATGTCTTTCAGTGCATGAGTTTCAGGGCAGGAGTTTCAGAGCATGAGATTCAGGGCATGAGTTTCAGGGAAGGAGATTCACAGCTTGAGTTTAAGGTCATGAGATTTAGCGCACGAGATTCAGGGCATGAGTTTCAGGGCAGGAGTTTTCAGGGCATGTAATTCAGGGCATGAGTTTCAGAGGATATGAGATTCATGGCATGAGTTTCAGTGCAGGAGTTTCAGTGCAGGAGTTTCAGGTCATGAGATTCATGGCATGAGTTTCAGTGCATGAGTTCGAGGGCAGGAGTTTCAAGGCAGGAGATTCAGGGCATGAGATTCAGGGCAGGAATTTCAGGGAATGTGATTCAGATAATGAGTTTCTGGGAAGATGATTCAGGGCAGGAGTTTTAGGGCATGTGATTCAGGGCATGAGTTTCAAGGCAGGAGATTCAGGGCAGGAGTTCAGTGCAGGAGTTCCAGAGCATGAGATTCAGAGCAAGAGTTTCAAGGCAGGAGATTCAGGGCAGGAGTTCAGTGCCATGTGATTAAAGGCATGAATTTCAGTGCATGAGCTTGAGGGCAGGAGTTTCAGAGCATGAAATTCAGGGCATGAGTTTCAGGGCAGGAGATTCAGGGCAGGAGTTTCAGGGCATGTGATTCAAGGCATGAATTTCAGGGCAGGTATTCAGGGCATGTAATCAGGGCGTGAGTTTCAGGATATGAGATTCATGGCATCAGTTTCAGTGCAGGAGATTCAGGGCATGAGATTCAAGGCATGAGTTTCA
Source organism: Mobula birostris (assembly GCF_030028105.1). Lineage (NCBI taxonomy): Eukaryota > Metazoa > Chordata > Chondrichthyes > Myliobatiformes > Myliobatidae > Mobula > Mobula birostris. The sequence continues at coordinate 89,579 of NW_027278388.1, read as the reverse complement.
GGGCATGAGATTCAGGACAGGAGTTTCAAGGCATGAGATTCAGGCATGAGTTTCAGGGCATGGGTTTCAGGTCTGTGGTTTCAGGGCTTGAGATTCAGGGCAGCAGTTTCAGGGCAGGAGATTCAGGGCAGGTGTTTCATTGCAAGAGTTCCAGGGCATGTCTTTCAGTGCATGAGTTTCAGGGCAGGAGTTTCAGAGCATGAGATTCAGGGCATGAGTTTCAGGGAAGGAGATTCACAGCTTGAGTTTAAGGTCATGAGATTTAGCGCACGAGATTCAGGGCATGAGTTTCAGGGCAGGAGTTTCAGGCATGTAATTCAGGCATGAGTTTCAGGATATGAGATTCATGGCATGAGTTTCAGTGCAGGAGTTTCAGTGCAGGAGTTTCAGGTCATGAGATTCATGGCATGAGTTTCAGTGCATGAGTTCGAGGGCAGGAGTTTCAAGGCAGGAGATTTAGGGCATGAGATTCAGGGCAGGAATTTCAGGGAATGTGATTCAGATAATGAGTTTCTGGGAAGATGATTCAGGGCAGGAGTTTTAGGGCATGTGATTCAGGTAATGAGTTTCAGTGCATGAGTTTCAGTGCATGAGTTTCAGTGCATGAGATTCAGGGCTTGAGTTTCAGGGCATGAGATTCAGGGCATGAGTTTCAGGGTAGGTGTGTCAGTGCAAGAGTTTCAGGGCAGGAGATTCACGGCTTGAGTTTAAGGTCATGAAATTTAGAGCATGAGATTCAGTGCATGAGTTTCAGTGCATGAGTTTGAGGGCAGGAGTATCAAGGCATGAGATTCAGGGCATGAGTTTCAGGGCAGGAGAATAAGGGCTTGAGTTTCAGGGCATGAGATTCAGGGCATGAGATTCAGGGCATGAGTTTCAGGGCATGAGTTTCAGGGCAGGAGTTTCAGGGCATGTAATTCAGGGCGTGAGTTTCAGGATATGAGATTCATGGCATGAGTTTCAGTGCAGGAGTTTCAGGGCATGAGATTCAGGACAGGAGTTTCAAGGCATGAGAATCAGGGCATGAGTTTCAGTGCATGAGTTTGAGGTCAGGAGTTTCAAGGCATGAGAATCAGGGCATGAGTTTCAGGGCATGAGATTCAGGGCAGGAATTTCAGTGCATGTGATTCAGGGCAGGAGTTTCAGGGCATGTGAATCAGGGCATGAGTTTCAGTGCATGAGTTTCAGGGCAGGAGTTTCAGGGTATGAGATTTAGGGCATGAGCTTCAGTGCATGAGATTCAGGGCTTGAGTTTCCGGGCATGAGGTTCAGGGCATGAGTTTCAGTGCATGAGATTCAGGGCATCAGTTTCAGGGCAGGAGTTTCAGTGCATGAGTTTCACGGCATGAGATTCATTGCATGAGATTCAGGGCATGAGTTTTAGGGTAGGTGTTTCAGTGCAAGAGTTTCAGGGCATGAGATTCAGGGCATGAGTTTCAGGGCAGGAATTTCAGGGCATGACATTCAGGGCATGAGTTTCAGGGCAGGAGATTCACGGCTTGAGTTTAAGGTCAAGAGATTTAGCGCATGAGATTCAGTGCATGAGTTTCATGGCAGAAGTTTCAGGGCATGAGATTCAGGGCATGAGTTTCAGGGAGGAGAATAAGGGCTTGAGATTCAGGGCATGAGATTCAGGGCATGAGTTTCAGGGCATGAGTTTCAGGGCAGGAGTTTCAGACATGAGTTTGAGGGCAGGGGTTTCAAGGCATGAGATTCAGGGCATGAGATTCAGGACAGGAGTTACAAGGCATGAGATTCAGGTCATGAGTTTCAGTGCATGAGTTTCAGTGCTTGAGTTTGAGGGAAGGAGTTTCAAGGCATGAGATTCAGGGCATGAGTTTCAGGGCATGAGATTCAGGGCAGGAATTTCAGGGCATGTGATTCAGATAATGAGTTTCTGTGCAGATGATTCAGGGCAGGAGTTTTAGGGCATGTGATTCAGGGCATGAGTTTCAGTGCATGAGTTTCAGGGCAGGAGTTTCAGGGTATGAGATTTAGGACATGAGTTTCAGTGCATGAGATTCAGGGCTTGAGTTTCAGGGCATGAGGTTCAGGGCATGAGTGTCAGTGCATGAGATTCAGGGCGTCATTTTCAGGGCAGGAGTTTCAGTGCATGAGTTTCACGGCATGAGATTCAGGGCATGAGGTTCAGGGCATGAGTTTTAGGGTAGGTGTTTCAGTGCAAGAGTTTCAGGGCATGAGATTCAGGGCATGAGTTTCAGGGCAGGAATTTCACGGCATGAGATTCAGGGCATGTGTTTTAGGGCAGGTGTTTCAGTGCAAGAGTTTGAGGACATGAGATTCAGGGCATGAGTTTCAAGGCAGGAGATTCAGGGCAAGAGATTCAGGGCATGAGATTCGGGGCTTGAGTTTCAAGGCATGTGTTTTAGGGCACGTATTTCAGTGCAGGAGTTTCAGGGCAGGAGATTCACAGCATGAGTTTCAGTGCATGAGTTTGAAGCAAGAGTTTCACGGCATGAGATTCAGGGCATGAGTTTCAGGGCATGAGTTTAAGGGCATGGGTTTCAGGTCTGTTGTTTCAGGGCTTGAGATTCAGGACAGCAGTTTCAGGGCAGGAGATTCAGGGCCGGTGTTTCAGTGCAAGAGTTTCAGTGCAAGAATTTCAGGGCATGTCTTTCAGTGCATAAGTTTCAGGGCAGGAGTTTCAGAGCATGAGATTCAGGGCAGGAGTTTCAGGGCAGGAGATTCATGGTTTGAGTTTAAGGTCATGAGATTTAGCGCATGAGATTCAGTGCATGAGTTTCAAGGCAGACGTTTCAGGGCACGAGATTCAGGGCATGAGTTTCAGGGCAGGAGTTTCAGGGCATGTAATTCAGGGCGTGAGTTTCAGTGCATGAGTTGGAGGGCAGGAGTTTCAAGGCAGGAGATTCAGGGCATGAGATTCAGGGCAGGAATTTCAGGGAATGTGATTCAGATAATGAGTTTCTGGGCAGATGATTCAGGGCAGGAGTTTTAGGGCATGTGATTCAGGTCATGAGTTTCAGTGCATGAGTTTCAGTGCATGTGTTTCAGTGCATGAGATTCAGGGCTTGAGTTTCAGGGCATGAGGTTCAGGGCAAGAGTTTCAGTGCATGAGATTCAGTGCATCAGTTTCAGGGCAGGAGTTTCAGTGCATGAATTTCACGGCATGAGATTCAGGGCATGAGATTCAGGGCATGAGTTTCAGGGTAGGTGTTTCAGTGCAAGAGTTTCAGGGCAGGAGATTCACGGCTTGAATTTAAGGTCATGAGATTTAGAGCATGAGATTCAGTGCATGAGTTTCAGTGCATGAGTTTGAGGGCAGGAGTATCAAGGCATGAGATTCAGGGCATGAGTTTCAGGGCAGGAGAATAAGGGCTAGAGTTTCAGGGCATGAGATTCAGGGCATGAGTTTCAGGGCATGAGTTTCAGGGCAGGAGTTTCAGGGCATGTAATTCAGGGCGTGAGTTTCAGGATATGAGATTCATGGCATGAGTTTCAGTGCAGGAGTTTCAGGGCATGAGATTCAGGACAGGAGTTTCAAGGCATGAGAATCAGGGCATGAGTTTCAGTGCATGAGTTTGAGGTCAGGAGTTTCAAGGCATGAGAATCAGGGCATGAGTTTCAGGGCATGAGATTCAGGGCAGGAATTTCAGGGCATGTGATTCAGGGCAGGAGTTTCAGGGCATGTGAATCAGGGCATGAGTTTCAGTGCATGAGTTTCAGGGCAGGAGTGTCAGGGTATGAGATTTAGGGCATGAGCTTCAGTGCATGAGATTCAGGGCTTGAGTTTCCGGGCATGAGGTTCAGGGCATGAGTTTCAGTGCATGAGATTCAGGGCATCAGTTTCAGGGCAGGAGTTTCAGTGCATGAGTTTCACGGCATGAGATTCATTGCATGAGATTCAGGGCATGAGTTTTAGGGTAGGTGTTTCAGTGCAAGAGCTTCAGGGCATGAGATTCAGGGCATGAGTTTCAGGGCAGGAATTTCAGGGCATGACATTCAGGGCATGAGTTTCAGGGCAGGAGATTCACGGCTTGAGTTTAAGGTCAAGAGATTTAGCGCATGATATTCAGTGCATGAGTTTCATGGCAGAAGTTTCAGGGCATGAGATTCAGGGCATGAGTTTCAGGGAGGAGAATAAGGGCTTGAGTTTCAGGGCATGAGATTCAGGGCATGAGTTTCAGGGCATGAGTTTCAGGGCATGAGTTTGAGGGCAGGAGTTTCAAGGCATGAGATTCAGGGCATGAGATTCAGGACAGGAGTTACAAGGCATGAGATTCAGGTCATGAGTTTCAGTGCATGAGTTTCAGTGCATGAGTTTGAGGGCAGGAGTTTCAAGGCATGAGATTCAGGGCATGAGTTTCAGGGCATGAGATTCAGGTCAGGAATTTCAGGGCATGTGATTCAGATAATGAGTTTCTGTGCAGATGATTCAGGGCAGGAGTTTTAGTGCATGTGATTCAGGGCATGAGTGTCAGTGCATGAGATTCAGGGCATCATTTTCAGGGCAGGAGTTTCAGTGCATGAGTTTCACCGCATGAGATTCAGGGCATGAGGTTCAGGGCAGGAATTTCACGGCATGAGATTCAGGGCATGTGTTTTAGGGCAGGTGTTTCAGTGCAAGAGTTTCAGGACATGAGATTCAGGGCAGGAGTTTCAGGGCATGTGAATCAGGGCATGAGTTTCAATGCATGAGTTTCAGGGCAGGAGTTTCAGGGTATGAGATTTAGGGCATGAGCTTCAGTGCATGAGATTCAGGGCTTGAGTTTCAGGGCATCAGGTTCAGGGCATGAGTTTCAGGGCATGAGTTTCAGGGCATGAGTTTGAGGGCAGGAGTTTCAAGGCATGAGATTCAGGGCATGAGATTCAGGACAGGAGTTACAAGGCATGAGATTCAGGTCATGAGTTTCAGTGCATGAGTTTCAGTGCATGAGTTTGAGGGCAGGAGTTTCAAGGCATGAGATTCAGGGCATGAGTTTCAGGGCATGAGATTCAGGTCAGGAATTTCAGGGCATGTGATTCAGATAATGAGTTTCTGTGCAGATGATTCAGGGCAGGAGTTTTAGTGCATGTGATTCAGGGCATGAGTGTCAGTGCATGAGATTCAGGGCATCATTTTCAGGGCAGGAGTTTCAGTGCATGAGTTTCACCGCATGAGATTCAGGGCATGAGGTTCAGGGCAGGAATTTCACGGCATGAGATTCAGGGCATGTGTTTTAGGGCAGGTGTTTCAGTGCAAGAGTTTCAGGACATGAGATTCAGGGCAGGAGTTTCAGGGCATGTGAATCAGGGCATGAGTTTCAATGCATGAGTTTCAGGGCAGGAGTTTCAGGGTATGAGATTTAGGGCATGAGCTTCAGTGCATGAGATTCAGGGCTTGAGTTTCAGGGCATCAGGTTCAGGGCATGAGTTTCAGTGCATGTTATTCAGGGCATCAGTTTCAGGGCAGGAGTTTCAGTGCATGAGTTTCACGGCATGAGATTCATTCCATGAGATTCAGGGCATGAGTTTCAGGGTAGGTGTTTCAGAGCAAGAGTTTCAGGGCATGAGATTCAGGGCATGAGTTTCAGGGCAGGAATTTCAGGGCATGACATTCAGGGCATGAGTTTCAGGGCAGGAGATTCACGGCTTGAGTTTAAGGTCAAGAGATTTAGCGCATGAGATTCAGTGCATGAGTTTCATGGCAGAAGTTTCAGGGCATGAGATTCAGGGCATGAGTTTCAGGGAGGAGAATAAGGGCTTGAGTTTCAGGGCATGAGATTCAGGGCATGAGTTTCAGGGCATGAGTTTCAGGGCAGGAGTTTCAGACATGAGTTTGAGGGCAGGGGTTTCAAGGCATGAGATTCAGGGCATGAGATTCAGGACAGGAGTTACAAGGCATGAGATTCAGGTCATGAGTTTCAGTGCATGAGTTTCAGTGCATGAGTTTGAGGGCAGGAGTTTCAAGGCATGAGATTCAGGGCATGAGTTTCAGGGCATGAGATTCAGGGCAGGAATTTCAGGGCATGTGATTCAGATAATGAGTTTCTGTGCAGATGATTCAGGGCAGGAGTTTTAGGGCATGTGATTCAGGGCATGAGTTTCAGTGCATGAGTTTCAGGGCAGGAGTTTCAGGGTATGAGATTTAGGGCATGAGTTTCAGTGCATGAGATTCAGGGCTTGAGTTTCAGGGCATGAGGTTCAGGGCATGAGTGTCAGTGCATGAGATTCAGGGCGTCATTTTCAGGGCAGGAGTTTCAGTGCATGAGTTTCACGGCATGAGATTCAGGGCATGAGGTTCAGGGCATGTGTTTTAGGGCAGGTGTTTCAGTGCAAGAGTTTGAGGACATGAGATTCAGGGCATGAGTTTCAAGGCAGGAGATTCAGGGCAAGAGATTCAGGGCATGAGATTCGGGGCTTGAGTTTCAAGGCATGTGTTTTAGGGCACGTATTTCAGTGCAGGAGTTTCAGGGCAGGAGATTCACAGCATGAGTTTCAGTGCATGAGTTTGAAGCAGGAGTTTCACGGCATGAGATTCAGGGCATGAGTTTCAGGGCATGAGTTTAAGGGCATGGGTATCAGGTCTGTTGTTTCAGGGCTTGAGATTCAGGACAGCAGTTTCAGGGCAGGAGATTCAGGGCCGGTGTTTCAGTGCAAGAGTTTCAGTGCAAGAGCTTCAGGGCATGTCTTTCAGTGCATTAGTTTCAGGGCAGGAGTTTCAGAGCATGAGATTCAGGGCATGAGTTTCAGGGCAGGAGATTCATGGTTTGAGTTTAAGGTCATGAGATTTAGCGCATGAGATTCAGTGCATGAGTTTCAAGGCAGAAGTTTCAGGGCACGAGATTCAGGGCATGAGTTTCAGGGCAGGAATTTCAGGACAAGTAATTCAGGGCGTGAGTTTCAGTGCATGAGTTTCAGTGCATCAGTTTGAGGGCAGGAGTTTCTAGGCATGAGATTCAGGACAGGAGTTTCAAGGCATGAGATTCAGGGCATGAGTTTCAGTGCATGAGTTTCAGTGCATGAGTTTGAGGGCAGGAATTTCAAGGCATGAGATTCAGGGCATGAGTTTCAGGGCATGAGATTCAGGGCAGGAATTTCAGAGCATGAGATTCAGATAATGAGTTTCTGGGCAGATGAATCAGGGCAGGAGTTTTAGGGCATGTGATTCAGGGCATGAGTTTCAGGGTATGAGATTTAGGGCATGAGTTTCAGTGCATGAGATTCAGGGCTTGAGTTTCAGGGCATGAGATTCAGGGCTTGAGTTTCAGGGCATGAGTTTCAGGGCGTGAGTGTCAGTGCATGAGATTCAGAACATCAGTTTCAGGGCAGGAGTTTCAGTGCATGAGGTTCAGGGCATGAGTTTTAGGGTAGGTGTTTCAGTGCAAGAGTTTCAGGGCATGAGATTCAGGGCATGAGTATCAGGGCAGGAGATTCAGGGCATGAGATTCGGGGCGTGAGTTTCAAGGCAGGTGTTTTAGGGCACGTATTTCAGTGCAGGAGCTTCAGGGCAGGAGATTCAGAGAATGAGTTTCAGTGCATGAGTTTGAGGGCAGGAGTTTCACGGCATGAGATTCAGGGCATGAGTTTCTGGGCATGAGATTCAGGGCAGGTATTTCAGGGCATGTGATTCAGATAATGGGTTTCTGTGCAGATGATTCAGGGCAGGAGTTTTTGGGCATGTGATTCAGGACATGAGTTTCAGTGCATGAGTTTCAGGGCAGGAGTTTCAGGGTATGAGATTTAGGGCTTGAGTTTCAGTGCATGAGATTCAGGGCTTGAGTTTCAGGGCATGAGGTTCAGGGCATGAGTGTCAGTGCATGAGATTCAGGGCATCAGTTTCAGGACAGGAGTTTCAGTGCATGAGTTTCACGGCATGAGATTCAGGGCATGAGGTTCAGGGCATGAGTTTTAGGGTAGGTGTTTCAGTGCAAGAGTTTCAGGGCATGAGATTCAGGGCATGAGTTTCAGGGCAGGAATTTCACGGCATGAGATTCAGGGCATGTGTTTTAGGGCAGGTGTTTCAGTGCAAGAGTTTGAGGACATGAGATTCAGGGCATGAGTTTCAAGGCAGGAGATTCAGGGCAAGAGATTCAGGGCATGAGATTCGGGGCTTGAGTTTCAAGGCATGTGTTTTAGGGCAGGTGTTTCAGTGCAAGAGTTTCAGGACATGAGATTCAGGGCAGGAGTTTCAGGGCATGTGAATCAGGGCATGAGTTTCAGTGCATGAGTTTCAGGGCAGGAGTTTCAGGGTATGAGATTTAGGGCATGAGCTTCAGTGCATGAGATTCAGGGCTTGAGTTTCAGGGCATGAGGTTCAGGGCATGAGTTTCAGTGCATGAGATTCAGGGCATCAGTTTTAGGGCAGGAGTTTCAGTGCATGAGTTTCACGGCATGAGATTCATTGCATGAGATTCAGGGCATGAGTTTTAGGGTAGGTGTTTCAGTGCAAGCGTTTCAGGGCATGAGATTCAGGGCATGAGTTTCAGGGCAGGAATTTCAGGGCATGACATTCAGGGCATGAGTTTCAGGGCAGGAGATTCACGGCTTGAGTTTAAGGTCAAGAGATTTAGCGCATGAGATTCAGGGCATGAGTTTCAGGGCATGAGATTCAGGGCAGGAATTTCAGGGCATGTGATTCAGATAATGAGTTTCTGTGCAGATGATTCAGGGCAGGAGTTTTAGGGCATGTGATTCAGGGCATGAGTTTCAGTGCATGAGTTTCAGGGCAGGAGTTTCAGGGTATGAGATTTAGGGCTTGAGTTTCAGTGCATGAGATTCAGGGCTTGAGTTTCAGGGCATGAGGTTCAGGGCATGAGTGTCAGTGCATGAGATTCAGGGCGTCATTTTCAGGGCAGGAGTTTCAGTGCATGAGTTTCAGGGCATGAGATTCAGGGCATGAGGTTCAGGGCATGAGTTTTAGGGTAGGTGTTTCAGTGCAAGAGTTTCAGGGCATGAGATTCAGGGCATGAGTTTCAAGGCAGGAGATTCAGGGCAAGAGATTCAGGGCATGAGATTCGGGGTTTGAGTTTGAAGGCATGTGTTTTAGGGCACGTATTTCAGTGCAGGAGTTTGAAGCAGGAGTTTCACGGCATGAGATTCAGGGCATGAGTTTCAGGGCATGAGTTTAAGGGCATGGGTTTCAGGTCTGTTGTTTCAGGGCTTGAGATTCAGGACAGCAGTTTCAGGGCAGGAGATTCAGGGCCGGTGTTTCAGTGCAAGAGTTTCAGTGCAAGAGTTTCAGGGCATGTCTTTCAGTGCATTAGTTTCAGAGCAGGAGTTTCAGAGCATGAGATTCAGGGCATGAGTTTCAGGGCAGGAGATTCATGGTTTGAGTTTAAGGTCATGAGATTTAGCGCATGAGATTCAGTGCATGAGTTTCAAGGCAGAAGTTTCAGGGCACGAGATTCAGGGCATGAGTTTCAGGGCAGGAGTTTCAGGACAAGTAATTCAGGGCGTGAGTTTCAGTGCATGAGTTTCAGTGCATGAGTTTGAGGGCAGGAGTTTCTAGGCATGAGATTCAGGACAGGAGTTTCAAGGCATGAGATTCAGGGCATAAGTTTCAGAGCATGAGTTTCAGTGCATGAGTTTCAGGGCAGGAGTTTCAGGGTATGAGATTTAGGGCTTGAGTTTCAGTGCATGAGATTCAGGGCTTGAGTTTCAGGGCATGAGGTTCAGGGCATGAGTGTCAGTGCATGAGATTCAGGGCGTCATTTTCAGGGCAGGAGTTTCAGTGCATGAGTTTCACGGCATGAGATTCAGGGCATGAGGTTCAGGGCATGAGTTTTAGGGTAGGTGTTTCAGTGCAAGAGTTTCAGGGCATGAGATTCAGGGCATGAGTTTCAGGGCAGGAATTTCACGGCATGAGATTCAGGGCATGTGTTTTAGGGCAGGTGTTTCAGTGCAAGAGTTTGAGGACATGAGATTCAGGGCATGAGTTTCAAGGCAGGAGATTCAGGGCAAGAGATTCAGGGCATGAGATTCGGGGCTTGAGTTTCAAGGCATGTGTTTTAGGGCACGTATTTCAGTGCAGGAGTTTCAGGGCAGGAGATTCACAGCATGAGTTTCAGTGCATGAGATTGAAGCAGGAGTTTCACGGCATGAGATTCAGGGCATGAGTTTCAGGGCATGAGTTTAAGGGCATGGGTTTCAGGTCTGTTGTTTCAGGGCTTGAGATTCAGGACAGCAGTTTCAGGGCAGGAGATTCAGGGCCGGTGTTTCAGTGCAAGAGTTTCAGTGCAAGAGTTTCAGGGCATGTCTTTCAGTGCATTAGTTTCAGGGCAGGAGTTTCAGAGCATGAGATTCAGGGCATGAGTTTCAGGGCAGGGGATTCATGGTTTGAGTTTAAGGTCATGAGATTTAGCGCATGAGATTCAGTGCATGAGTTTCAAGGCAGAAGTTTCAGGGCACGAGATTCAGGGCATGAGTTTCAGTGCAGGAGTTTCAGGACAAGTAATTCAGGGCGTGAGTTTCAGTGCATGAGTTTCAGTGCATGAGTTTGAGGGCATGAGATTCAGGACAGGAGTTTCAAGGCATGAGATTCAGGGCATGAGTTTCAGTGCATGAGTTTCAGTGCATGAGTTTGAGGGCAGGAATTTCAAGGCATGAGATTCAGGGCATGAGTTTCAGGGCATGAGATTCAGGGCATGAGTTTCAGGGAGGAGAATAAGGGCTTGAGTTTCAGGGCATGAGATTCAGGGCATGAGTTTCAGGGCATGAGTTTCAGGGCAGGAGTTTCAGACATGAGTTTGAGGGCAGGGGTTTCAAGGCATGAGATTCAGGGCATGAGATTCAGGACAGGAGTTACAAGGCATGAGATTCAGGTCATGAGTTTCAGTGCATGAGTTTCAGTGCATGAGTTTGAGGGCAGGAGTTTCAAGGCATGAGATTCAGGGCATGAGTTTCAGGGCGTGAGATTCAGGGCAGGAATTTCAGGGCATGTGATTCAGATAATGAGTTTCTGTGCAGATGATTCAGGGCAGGAGTTTTAGGGCATGTGATTCAGGGCGTGAGTTTCAGTGCATGAGTTTCAGGGCAGGAGTTTCAGGGTATGAGATTTAGGGCATGAGTTTCAGTGCATGAGATTCAGGGCTTGAGTTTCAGGGCATGAGGTTCAGGGCATGAGTGTCAGTGCATGAGATTCAGGGCGTCATTTTCAGGGCAGGAGTTTCAGTGCATGAGTTTCACGGCATGAGATTCAGGGCATGAGGTTCAGGGCATGTGTTTTAGGGCAGGTGTTTCAGTGCAAGAGTTTGAGGACATGAGATTCAGGGCATGAGTTTCAAGGCAGGAGATTCAGGGCATGAGTTTCAGGGCGTGAGATTCAGGGCAGGAATTTCAGGGCATGTGATTCAGATAATGAGTTTCTGTGCAGATGATTCAGGGCAGGAGTTTTAGGGCATGTGATTCAGGGCATGAGTTTCAGTGCATGAGTTTCAGGGCAGGAGTTTCAGGGTATGAGATTTAGGGCATGAGTTTCAGTGCATGAGATTCAGGGCTTGAGTTTCAGGGCATGAGGTTCAGGGCATGAGTGTCAGTGCATGAGATTCAGGGCGTCATTTTCAGGGCAGGAGTTTCAGTGCATGAGTTTCACGGCATGAGATTCAGGGCATGAGGTTCAGGGCATGTGTTTTAGGGCAGGTGTTTCAGTGCAAGAGTTTGAGGACATGAGATTCAGGGCATGAGTTTCAAGGCAGGAGATTCAGGGCAAGAGATTCAGGGCATGAGATTCGGGGCTTGAGTTTCAAGGCATGTGTTTTAGGGCACGTATTTCAGTGCAGGAGTTTCAGGGCAGGAGATTCACAGCATGAGTTTCAGTGCATGAGTTTGAAGCAGGAGTTTCACGGCATGAGATTCAGGGCATGAGTTTCAGGGCATGAGTTTAAGGGCATGGGTTTCAGGTCTGTTGTTTCAGGGCTTGAGATTCAGGACAGCAGTTTCAGGGCAGGAGATTCAGGGCCGGTGTTTCAGTGCAAGAGTTTCAGTGCAAGAGTTTCAGGGCATGTCTTTCAGTGCATTAGTTTCAGGGCAGGAGTTTCAGAGCATGAGATTCAGGGCATGAGTTTCAGGGCAGGAGATTCATGGTTTGAGTTTAAGGTCATGAGATTTAGCTCATGAGATTCAGTGCATGAGTTTCAAGGCAGAAGTTTCAGGGCACGAGATTCAGGGCATGAGTTTCAGGGCAGGAATTTCAGGACAAGTAATTCAGGGCGTGAGTTTCAGTGCATGAGTTTCAGTGCATCAGTTTGAGGGCAGGAGTTTCTAGGCATGAGATTTAGGACAGGAGTTTCAAGGCATGAGATTCAGGGCATGAGTTTCAGTGCATGAGTTTCAGTGCATGAGTTTGAGGGCAGGAATTTCAAGGCATGAGATTCAGGGCATGAGTTTCAGGGCATGAGATTCAGGGCAGGAATTTCAGAGCATGAGATTCAGATAATGAGTTTCTGGGCAGATGAATCAGGGCAGAAGTTTTAGGGCATGTGATTCAGGGCATGAGCTTCAGTGCATGAGTTTCAGGGCAGGAGTTTCAGGGTATGAGATTTAGGGCATGAGTTTCAGTGCATGAGATTCAGGGCTTGAGTTTCAGGGCATGAGATTCAGGGCTTGAGTTTCAGGGCATGAGTTTCAGGGCATGAGTGTCAGTGCATGAGATTCAGAACATCAGTTTCAGGGCAGGAGTTTCAGTGCATGAGGTTCAGGGCATGAGTTTTAGGGTAGGTGTTTCAGTGCAAGAGTTTCAGGGCATGAGATTCAGGGCATGAGTATCAGGGCAGGAGATTCAGGGCATGAGATTCGGGGCGTGAGTTTCAAGGCAGGTGTTTTAGGGCACGTATTTCAGTGCAGGAGCTTCAGGGCAGGAGATTCAGAGAATGAGTTTCAGTGCATGAGTTTGAGGGCAGGAGTTTCACGGCATGAGATTCAGGGCATGAGTTTCTGGGCATGAGATTCAGGGCAGGTATTTCAGGGCATGTGATTCAGATAATGGGTTTCTGTGCAGATGATTCAGGGCAGGAGTTTTAGGGCATGTGATTCAGGACATGAGTTTCAGTGCATGAGTTTCAGGGCAGGAGTTTCAGGGTATGAGATTTAGGGCATGAGTTTCAGTGCATGAGATTCAGGGCTTGAGTTTCAGGGCATGAGGTTCAGGGCATGAGTGTCAGTGCATGAGATTCAGGGCATCAGTTTCAGGACAGGAGTTTCAGTGCATGAGTTTCACGGCATGAGATTCAGGGCATGAGGTTCAGGGCATGAGTTTTAGGATAGGTGTTTCAGTGCAAGAGTTTCAGGGCATGAGATTCAGGGCATGAGTTTCAGGGCAGGAATTTCACGGCATGAGATTCAGGGCATGTGTTTTAGGGCAGGTGTTTCAGTGCAAGAGTTTGAGGGCATGAGATTCGGGGCTTGAGTTTCAAGGCATGTGTTTTAGGGCACGTATTTCAGTGCAGGAGTTTCAGGGCAGGTGATTCACAGCATGAGTTTCAGTGCATGAGTTTGAAGCAGGAGTTTCACGGCATGAGATTCAGGGCATGAATTTCAGGGCATGAGTTTAAGGGCATGGGTTTCAGGTCTGTTGTTTCAGGGCTTGAGATTCAGGACAGCAGTTTCAGGGCAGGAGATTCAGGGCCGGTGTTTCAGTGCAAGAGTTTCAGTGCAAGAGTTTCAGGGCATGTCTTTCAGTGCATTAGTTTCAGGGCAGGAGTTTCAGAGCATGAGATTCAGGGCATGAGTTTCAGGGCAGGAGATTCATGGTTTGAGTTTAAGGTCATGAGATTTAGCGCATGAGATTCAGTGCATGAGTTTCAAGGCAGAAGTTTCAGGGCACGAGATTCACGGCATGAGTTTCAGGGCAGGAGTTTCAGGACAAGTAATTCAGGGCGTGAGTTTCAGTGCATGAGTTTCAGTGCATGAGTTTGAGGGCAGGAGTTTCTAGGCATGAGATTCAGGACAGGAGTTTCAAGGCATGAGATTCAGGGCATGAGTTTCAGTGCATGAGTTTCAGTGCAGGAGTTTGAGGGCAGGAATTTCAAGGCATGAGATTCAGGGCATGAGTTTCAGGGCATGAGATTCAGGGCAGGAATTTCAGGGCATGAGATTCAGATAATGAGTTTCTGGGCAGATGAATCAGGGCAGGAGTTTTAGTGCATGTGATTCAGGGCATGAGTGTCAGTGCATGAGATTCAGGGCATCATTTTCAGGGCAGGAGTTTCAGTGCATGAGTTTCACCGCATGAGATTCAGGGCATGAGGTTCAGGGCAGGAATTTCACGGCATGAGATTCAGGGCATGTGTTTTAGGGCAGGTGTTTCAGTGCAAGAGTTTCAGGACATGAGATTCAGGGCAGGAGTTTCAGGGCATGTGAATCAGGGCATGAGTTTCAATGCATGAGTTTCAGGGCAGGAGTTTCAGGGTATGAGATTTAGGGCATGAGCTTCAGTGCATGAGATTCAGGGCTTGAGTTTCAGGGCATCAGGTTCAGGGCATGAGTTTCAGTGCATGAGATTCAGGGCATCAGTTTCAGGGCAGGAGTTTCAGTGCATGAGTTTCACGGCATGAGATTCATTCCATGAGATTCAGGGCATGAGTTTTAGGGTAGGTGTTTCAGAGCAAGAGTTTCAGGGCATGAGATTCAGGGCATGAGTTTCAGGGCAGGAATTTCAGGGCATGACATTCAGGGCATGAGTTTCAGGGCAGGAGATTCACGGCTTGAGTTTAAGGTCAAGAGATTTAGCGCATGAGATTCAGTGCATGAGTTTCATGGCAGAAGTTTCAGGGCATGAGATTCAGGGCATGAGTTTCAGGGAGGAGAATAAGGGCTTGAGTTTCAGGGCATGAGATTCAGGGCATGAGTTTCAGGGCATGAGTTTCAGGGCAGGAGTTTCAGACATGAGTTTGAGGGCAGGGGTTTCAAGGCATGAGATTCAGGGCATGAGATTCAGGACAGGAGTTACAAGGCATGAGATTCAGGTCATGAGTTTCAGTGCATGAGTTTCAGTGCATGAGTTTGAGGGCAGGAGTTTCAAGGCATGAGATTCAGGGCATGAGTTTCAGGGCATGAGATTCAGGGCAGGAATTTCAGGGCATGTGATTCAGATAATGAGTTTCTGTGCAGATGATTCAGGGCAGGAGTTTTAGGGCATGTGATTCAGGGCATGAGTTTCAGTGCATGAGTTTCAGGGCAGGAGTTTCAGGGTATGAGATTTAGGGCATGAGTTTCAGTGCATGAGATTCAGGGCTTGAGTTTCAGGGCATGAGGTTCAGGGCATGAGTGTCAGTGCATGAGATTCAGGGCGTCATTTTCAGGGCAGGAGTTTCAGTGCATGAGTTTCACGGCATGAGATTCAGGGCATGAGGTTCAGGGCATGTGTTTTAGGGCAGGTGTTTCAGTGCAAGAGTTTGAGGACATGAGATTCAGGGCATGAGTTTCAAGGCAGGAGATTCAGGGCAAGAGATTCAGGGCATGAGATTCGGGGCTTGAGTTTCAAGGCATGTGTTTTAGGGCACGTATTTCAGTGCAGGAGTTTCAGGGCAGGAGATTCACAGCATGAGTTTCAGTGCATGAGTTTGAAGCAGGAGTTTCACGGCATGAGATTCAGGGCATGAGTTTCAGGGCATGAGTTTAAGGGCATGGGTATCAGGTCTGTTGTTTCAGGGCTTGAGATTCAGGACAGCAGTTTCAGGGCAGGAGATTCAGGGCCGGTGTTTCAGTGCAAGAGTTTCAGTGCAAGAGTTTCAGGGCATGTCTTTCAGTGCATTAGTTTCAGGGCAGGAGTTTCAGAGCATGAGATTCAGGGCATGAGTTTCAGGGCAGGAGATTCATGGTTTGAGTTTAAGGTCATGAGATTTAGCGCATGAGATTCAGTGCATGAGTTTCAAGGCAGAAGTTTAAGGGCACGAGATTCAGGGCATGAGTTTCAGGGCAGGAATTTCAGGACAAGTAATTCAGGGCGTGAGTTTCAGTGCATGAGTTTCAGTGCATCAGTTTGAGGGCAGGAGTTTCTAGGCATGAGATTCAGGACAGGAGTTTCAAGGCATGAGATTCAGGGCATGAGTTTCAGTGCATGAGTTTCAGTGCATGAGTTTGAGGGCAGGAATTTCAAGGCATGAGATTCAGGGCATGAGTTTCAGGGCATGAGATTCAGGGCAGGAATTTCAGAGCATGAGATTCAGATAATGAGTTTCTGGGCAGATGAATCAGGGCAGGAGTTTTAGGGCATGTGATTCAGGGCATGAGTTTCAGGGTATGAGATTTAGGGCATGAGTTTCAGTGCATGAGATTCAGGGCTTGAGTTTCAGGGCATGAGATTCAGGGCTTGAGTTTCAGGGCATGAGTTTCAGGGCGTGAGTGTCAGTGCATGAGATTCAGAACATCAGTTTCAGGGCAGGAGTTTCAGTGCATGAGGTTCAGGGCATGAGTTTTAGGGTAGGTGTTTCAGTGCAAGAGTTTCAGGGCATGAGATTCAGGGCATGAGTATCAGGGCAGGAGATTCAGGGCATGAGATTCGGGGCGTGAGTTTCAAGGCAGGTGTTTTAGGGCACGTATTTCAGTGCAGGAGCTTCAGGGCAGGAGATTCAGAGAATGAGTTTCAGTGCATGAGTTTGAGGGCAGGAGTTTCACGGCATGAGATTCAGGGCATGAGTTTCTGGGCATGAGATTCAGGGCAGGTATTTCAGGGCATGTGATTCAGATAATGGGTTTCTGTGCAGATGATTCAGGGCAGGAGTTTTTGGGCATGTGATTCAGGACATGAGTTTCAGTGCATGAGTTTCAGGGCAGGAGTTTCAGGGTATGAGATTTAGGGCTTGAGTTTCAGTGCATGAGATTCAGGGCTTGAGTTTCAGGGCATGAGGTTCAGGGCATGAGTGTCAGTGCATGAGATTCAGGGCATCAGTTTCAGGACAGGAGTTTCAGTGCATGAGTTTCACGGCATGAGATTCAGGGCATGAGGTTCAGGGCATGAGTTTTAGGGTAGGTGTTTCAGTGCAAGAGTTTCAGGGCATGAGATTCAGGGCATGAGTTTCAGGGCAGGAATTTCACGGCATGAGATTCAGGGCATGTGTTTTAGGGCAGGTGTTTCAGTGCAAGAGTTTGAGGACATGAGATTCAGGGCATGAGTTTCAAGGCAGGAGATTCAGGGCAAGAGATTCAGGGCATGAGATTCGGGGCTTGAGTTTCAAGGCATGTGTTTTAGGGCAGGTGTTTCAGTGCAAGAGTTTCAGGACATGAGATTCAGGGCAGGAGTTTCAGGGCATGTGAATCAGGGCATGAGTTTCAGTGCATGAGTTTCAGGGCAGGAGTTTCAGGGTATGAGATTTAGGGCATGAGCTTCAGTGCATGAGATTCAGGGCTTGAGTTTCAGGGCATGAGATTCAGGGCATCAGTTTTAGGGCAGGAGTTTCAGTGCATGAGTTTCACGGCATGAGATTCATTGCATGAGATTCAGGGCATGAGTTTTAGGGTAGGTGTTTCAGTGCAAGCGTTTCAGGGCATGAGATTCAGGGCATGAGTTTCAGGGCAGGAATTTCAGGGCATGACATTCAGGGCATGAGTTTCAGGGCAGGAGATTCACGGCTTGAGTTTAAGGTCAAGAGATTTAGCGCATGAGATTCAGGGCATGAGTTTCAGGGCATGAGATTCAGGGCAGGAATTTCAGGGCATGTGATTCAGATAATGAGTTTCTGTGCAGATGATTCAGGGCAGGAGTTTCAGGGTATGAGATTTAGGGCTTGAGTTTCAGTGCATGAGATTCAGGGCTTGAGTTTCAGGGCATGAGGTTCAGGGCATGAGTGTCAGTGCATGAGATTCAGGGCGTCATTTTCAGGGCAGGAGTTTCAGTGCATGAGTTTCAGGGCATGAGATTCAGGGCATGAGGTTCAGGGCATGAGTTTTAGGGTAGGTGTTTCAGTGCAAGAGTTTCAGGGCATGAGATTCAGGGCATGAGTTTCAAGGCAGGAGATTCAGGGCAAGAGATTCAGGGCATGAGATTCGGGGTTTGAGTTTGAAGGCATGTGTTTTAGGGCACGTATTTCAGTGCAGGAGTTTGAAGCAGGAGTTTCACGGCATGAGATTCAGGGCATGAGTTTCAGGGCATGAGTTTAAGGGCATGGGTTTCAGGTCTGTTGTTTCAGGGCTTGAGATTCAGGACAGCAGTTTCAGGGCAGGAGATTCAGGGCCGGTGTTTCAGTGCAAGAGTTTCAGTGCAAGAGTTTCAGGGCATGTCTTTCAGTGCATTAGTTTCAGAGCAGGAGTTTCAGAGCATGAGATTCAGGGCATGAGTTTCAGGGCAGGAGATTCATGGTTTGAGTTTAAGGTCATGAGATTTAGCGCATGAGATTCAGTGCATGAGTTTCAAGGCAGAAGTTTCAGGGCACGAGATTCAGGGCATGAGTTTCAGGGCAGGAGTTTCAGGACAAGTAATTCAGGGCGTGAGTTTCAGTGCATGAGTTTCAGTGCATGAGTTTGAGGGCAGGAGTTTCTAGGCATGAGATTCAGGACAGGAGTTTCAAGGCATGAGATTCAGGGCATAAGTTTCAGAGCATGAGTTTCAGTGCATGAGTTTCAGGGCAGGAGTTTCAGGGTATGAGATTTAGGGCTTGAGTTTCAGTGCATGAGATTCAGGGCTTGAGTTTCAGGGCATGAGGTTCAGGGCATGAGTGTCAGTGCATGAGATTCAGGGCGTCATTTTCAGGGCAGGAGTTTCAGTGCATGAGTTTCACGGCATGAGATTCAGGGCATGAGGTTCAGGGCATGAGTTTTAGGGTAGGTGTTTCAGTGCAAGAGTTTCAGGGCATGAGATTCAGGGCATGAGTTTCAGGGCAGGAATTTCACGGCATGAGATTCAGGGCATGTGTTTTAGGGCAGGTGTTTCAGTGCAAGAGTTTGAGGACATGAGATTCAGGGCATGAGTTTCAAGGCAGGAGATTCAGGGCAAGAGATTCAGGGCATGAGATTCGGGGCTTGAGTTTCAAGGCATGTGTTTTAGGGCACGTATTTCAGTGCAGGAGTTTCAGGGCAGGAGATTCACAGCATGAGTTTCAGTGCATGAGATTGAAGCAGGAGTTTCACGGCATGAGATTCAGGGCATGAGTTTCAGGGCATGAGTTTAAGGGCATGGGTTTCAGGTCTGTTGTTTCAGGGCTTGAGATTCAGGACAGCAGTTTCAGGGCAGGAGATTCAGGGCCGGTGTTTCAGTGCAAGAGTTTCAGTGCAAGAGTTTCAGGGCATGTCTTTCAGTGCATTAGTTTCAGGGCAGGAGTTTCAGAGCATGAGATTCAGGGCATGAGTTTCAGGGCAGGGGATTCATGGTTTGAGTTTAAGGTCATGAGATTTAGCGCATGAGATTCAGTGCATGAGTTTCAAGGCAGAAGTTTCAGGGCACGAGATTCAGGGCATGAGTTTCAGTGCAGGAGTTTCAGGACAAGTAATTCAGGGCGTGAGTTTCAGTGCATGAGTTTCAGTGCATGAGTTTGAGGGCATGAGATTCAGGACAGGAGTTTCAAGGCATGAGATTCAGGGCATGAGTTTCAGTGCATGAGTTTCAGTGCATGAGTTTGAGGGCAGGAATTTCAAGGCATGAGATTCAGGGCATGAGTTTCAGGGCATGAGATTCAGGGCATGAGTTTCAGGGAGGAGAATAAGGGCTTGAGTTTCAGGGCATGAGATTCAGGGCATGAGTTTCAGGGCATGAGTTTCAGGGCAGGAGTTTCAGACATGAGTTTGAGGGCAGGGGTTTCAAGGCATGAGATTCAGGGCATGAGATTCAGGACAGGAGTTACAAGGCATGAGATTCAGGTCATGAGTTTCAGTGCATGAGTTTCAGTGCATGAGTTTGAGGGCAGGAGTTTCAAGGCATGAGATTCAGGGCATGAGTTTCAGGGCGTGAGATTCAGGGCAGGAATTTCAGGGCATGTGATTCAGATAATGAGTTTCTGTGCAGATGATTCAGGGCAGGAGTTTTAGGGCATGTGATTCAGGGCATGAGTTTCAGTGCATGAGTTTCAGGGCAGGAGTTTCAGGGTATGAGATTTAGGGCATGAGTTTCAGTGCATGAGATTCAGGGCTTGAGTTTCAGGGCATGAGGTTCAGGGCATGAGTGTCAGTGCATGAGATTCAGGGCGTCATTTTCAGGGCAGGAGTTTCAGTGCATGAGTTTCACGGCATGAGATTCAGGGCATGAGGTTCAGGGCATGTGTTTTAGGGCAGGTGTTTCAGTGCAAGAGTTTGAGGACATGAGATTCAGGGCATGAGTTTCAAGGCAGGAGATTCAGGGCATGAGTTTCAGGGCGTGAGATTCAGGGCAGGAATTTCAGTGCATGTGATTCAGATAATGAGTTTCTGTGCAGATGATTCAGGGCAGGAGTTTTAGGGCATGTGATTCAGGGCATGAGTTTCAGTGCATGAGTTTCAGGGCAGGAGTTTCAGGGTATGAGATTTAGGGCATGAGTTTCAGTGCATGAGATTCAGGGCTTGAGTTTCAGGGCATGAGGTTCAGGGCATGAGTGTCAGTGCATGAGATTCAGGGCGTCATTTTCAGGGCAGGAGTTTCAGTGCATGAGTTTCACGGCATGAGATTCAGGGCATGAGGTTCAGGGCATGTGTTTTAGGGCAGGTGTTTCAGTGCAAGAGTTTGAGGACATGAGATTCAGGGCATGAGTTTCAAGGCAGGAGATTCAGGGCAAGAGATTCAGGGCATGAGATTCGGGGCTTGAGTTTCAAGGCATGTGTTTTAGGGCACGTATTTCAGTGCAGGAGTTTCAGGGCAGGAGATTCACAGCATGAGTTTCAGTGCATGAGTTTGAAGCAGGAGTTTCACGGCATGAGATTCAGGGCATGAGTTTCAGGGCATGAGTTTAAGGGCATGGGTTTCAGGTCTGTTGTTTCAGGGCTTGAGATTCAGGACAGCAGTTTCAGGGCAGGAGATTCAGGGCCGGTGTTTCAGTGCAAGAGTTTCAGTGCAAGAGTTTCAGGGCATGTCTTTCAGTGCATTAGTTTCAGGGCAGGAGTTTCAGAGCATGAGATTCAGGGCATGAGTTTCAGGGCAGGAGATTCATGGTTTGAGTTTAAGGTCATGAGATTTAGCTCATGAGATTCAGTGCATGAGTTTCAAGGCAGAAGTTTCAGGGCACGAGATTCAGGGCATGAGTTTCAGGGCAGGAATTTCAGGACAAGTAATTCAGGGCGTGAGTTTCAGTGCATGAGTTTCAGTGCATCAGTTTGAGGGCAGGAGTTTCTAGGCATGAGATTCAGGACAGGAGTTTCAAGGCATGAGATTCAGGGCATGAGTTTCAGTGCATGAGTTTCAGTGCATGAGTTTGAGGGCAGGAATTTCAAGGCATGAGATTCAGGGCATGAGTTTCAGGGCATGAGATTCAGGGCAGGAATTTCAGAGCATGAGATTCAGATAATGAGTTTCTGGGCAGATGAATCAGGGCAGAAGTTTTAGGGCATGTGATTCAGGGCATGAGCTTCAGTGCATGAGTTTCAGGGCAGGAGTTTCAGGGTATGAGATTTAGGGCATGAGTTTCAGTGCATGAGATTCAGGGCTTGAGTTTCAGGGCATGAGATTCAGGGCTTGAGTTTCAGGGCATGAGTTTCAGGGCATGAGTGTCAGTGCATGAGATTCAGAACATCAGTTTCAGGGCAGGAGTTTCAGTGCATGAGGTTCAGGGCATGAGTTTTAGGGTAGGTGTTTCAGTGCAAGAGTTTCAGGGCATGAGATTCAGGGCATGAGTATCAGGGCAGGAGATTCAGGGCATGAGATTCGGGGCGTGAGTTTCAAGGCAGGTGTTTTAGGGCACGTATTTCAGTGCAGGAGCTTCAGGGCAGGAGATTCAGAGAATGAGTTTCAGTGCATGAGTTTGAGGGCAGGAGTTTCACGGCATGAGATTCAGGGCATGAGTTTCTGGGCATGAGATTCAGGGCAGGTATTTCAGGGCATGTGATTCAGATAATGGGTTTCTGTGCAGATGATTCAGGGCAGGAGTTTTAGGGCATGTGATTCAGGACATGAGTTTCAGTGCATGAGTTTCAGGGCAGGAGTTTCAGGGTATGAGATTTAGGGCATGAGTTTCAGTGCATGAGATTCAGGGCTTGAGTTTCAGGGCATGAGGTTCAGGGCATGAGTGTCAGTGCATGAGATTCAGGGCATCAGTTTCAGGACAGGAGTTTCAGTGCATGAGTTTCACGGCATGAGATTCAGGGCATGAGGTTCAGGGCATGAGTTTTAGGATAGGTGTTTCAGTGCAAGAGTTTCAGGGCATGAGATTCAGGGCATGAGTTTCAGGGCAGGAATTTCACGGCATGAGATTCAGGGCATGTGTTTTAGGGCAGGTGTTTCAGTGCAAGAGTTTGAGGGCATGAGATTCGGGGCTTGAGTTTCAAGGCATGTGTTTTAGGGCACGTATTTCAGTGCAGGAGTTTCAGGGCAGGTGATTCACAGCATGAGTTTCAGTGCATGAGTTTGAAGCAGGAGTTTCACGGCATGAGATTCAGGGCATGAATTTCAGGGCATGAGTTTAAGGGCATGGGTTTCAGGTCTGTTGTTTCAGGGCTTGAGATTCAGGACAGCAGTTTCAGGGCAGGAGATTCAGGGCCGGTGTTTCAGTGCAAGAGTTTCAGTGCAAGAGTTTCAGGGCATGTCTTTCAGTGCATTAGTTTCAGGGCAGGAGTTTCAGAGCATGAGATTCAGGGCATGAGTTTCAGGGCAGGAGATTCATGGTTTGAGTTTAAGGTCATGAGATTTAGCGCATGAGATTCAGTGCATGAGTTTCAAGGCAGAAGTTTCAGGGCACGAGATTCACGGCATGAGTTTCAGGGCAGGAGTTTCAGGACAAGTAATTCAGGGCGTGAGTTTCAGTGCATGAGTTTCAGTGCATGAGTTTGAGGGCAGGAGTTTCTAGGCATGAGATTCAGGACAGGAGTTTCAAGGCATGAGATTCAGGGCATGAGTTTCAGTGCATGAGTTTCAGTGCAGGAGTTTGAGGGCAGGAATTTCAAGGCATGAGATTCAGGGCATGAGTTTCAGGGCATGAGATTCAGGGCAGGAATTTCAGGGCATGAGATTCAGATAATGAGTTTCTGGGCAGATGAATCAGGGCAGGAGTTTTAGTGCATGTGATTCAGGGCATGAGTGTCAGTGCATGAGATTCAGGGCATCATTTTCAGGGCAGGAGTTTCAGTGCATGAGTTTCACCGCATGAGATTCAGGGCATGAGGTTCAGGGCAGGAATTTCACGGCATGAGATTCAGGGCATGTGTTTTAGGGCAGGTGTTTCAGTGCAAGAGTTTCAGGACATGAGATTCAGGGCAGGAGTTTCAGGGCATGTGAATCAGGGCATGAGTTTCAATGCATGAGTTTCAGGGCAGGAGTTTCAGGGTATGAGATTTAGGGCATGAGCTTCAGTGCATGAGATTCAGGGCTTGAGTTTCAGGGCATCAGGTTCAGGGCATGAGTTTCAGTGCATGAGATTCAGGGCATCAGTTTCAGGGCAGGAGTTTCAGTGCATGAGTTTCACGGCATGAGATTCATTCCATGAGATTCAGGGCATGAGTTTTAGGGTAGGTGTTTCAGAGCAAGAGTTTCAGGGCATGAGATTCAGGGCATGAGTTTCAGGGCAGGAATTTCAGGGCATGACATTCAGGGCATGAGTTTCAGGGCAGGAGATTCACGGCTTGAGTTTAAGGTCAAGAGATTTAGCGCATGAGATTCAGTGCATGAGTTTCATGGCAGAAGTTTCAGGGCATGAGATTCAGGGCATGAGTTTCAGGGAGGAGAATAAGGGCTTGAGTTTCAGGGCATGAGATTCAGGGCATGAGTTTCAGGGCATGAGTTTCAGGGCAGGAGTTTCAGACATGAGTTTGAGGGCAGGGGTTTCAAGGCATGAGATTCAGGGCATGAGATTCAGGACAGGAGTTACAAGGCATGAGATTCAGGTCATGAGTTTCAGTGCATGAGTTTCAGTGCATGAGTTTGAGGGCAGGAGTTTCAAGGCATGAGATTCAGGGCATGAGTTTCAGGGCATGAGATTCAGGGCAGGAATTTCAGGGCATGTGATTCAGATAATGAGTTTCTGTGCAGATGATTCAGGGCAGGAGTTTTAGGGCATGTGATTCAGGGCATGAGTTTCAGTGCATGAGTTTCAGGGCAGGAGTTTCAGGGTATGAGATTTAGGGCATGAGTTTCAGTGCATGAGATTCAGGGCTTGAGTTTCAGGGCATGAGGTTCAGGGCATGAGTGTCAGTGCATGAGATTCAGGGCGTCATTTTCAGGGCAGGAGTTTCAGTGCATGAGTTTCACGGCATGAGATTCAGGGCATGAGGTTCAGGGCATGTGTTTTAGGGCAGGTGTTTCAGTGCAAGAGTTTGAGGACATGAGATTCAGGGCATGAGTTTCAAGGCAGGAGATTCAGGGCAAGAGATTCAGGGCATGAGATTCGGGGCTTGAGTTTCAAGGCATGTGTTTTAGGGCACGTATTTCAGTGCAGGAGTTTCAGGGCAGGAGATTCACAGCATGAGTTTCAGTGCATGAGTTTGAAGCAGGAGTTTCACGGCATGAGATTCAGGGCATGAGTTTCAGGGCATGAGTTTAAGGGCATGGGTATCAGGTCTGTTGTTTCAGGGCTTGAGATTCAGGACAGCAGTTTCAGGGCAGGAGATTCAGGGCCGGTGTTTCAGTGCAAGAGTTTCAGTGCAAGAGTTTCAGGGCATGTCTTTCAGTGCATTAGTTTCAGGGCAGGAGTTTCAGAGCATGAGATTCAGGGCATGAGTTTCAGGGCAGGAGATTCATGGTTTGAGTTTAAGGTCATGAGATTTAGCGCATGAGATTCAGTGCATGAGTTTCAAGGCAGAAGTTTCAGGGCACGAGATTCAGGGCATGAGTTTCAGGGCAGGAATTTCAGGACAAGTAATTCAGGGCGTGAGTTTCAGTGCATGAGTTTCAGTGCATCAGTTTGAGGGCAGGAGTTTCTAGGCATGAGATTCAGGACAGGAGTTTCAAGGCATGAGATTCAGGGCATGAGTTTCAGTGCATGAGTTTCAGTGCATGAGTTTGAGGGCAGGAATTTCAAGGCATGAGATTCAGGGCATGAGTTTCAGGGCATGAGATTCAGGGCAGGAATTTCAGAGCATGAGATTCAGATAATGAGTTTCTGGGCAGATGAATCAGGGCAGGAGTTTTAGGGCATGTGATTCAGGGCATGAGTTTCAGGGTATGAGATTTAGGGCATGAGTTTCAGTGCATGAGATTCAGGGCTTGAGTTTCAGGGCATGAGATTCAGGGCTTGAGTTTCAGGGCATGAGTTTCAGGGCGTGAGTGTCAGTGCATGAGATTCAGAACATCAGTTTCAGGGCAGGAGTTTCAGTGCATGAGGTTCAGGGCATGAGTTTTAGGGTAGGTGTTTCAGTGCAAGAGTTTCAGGGCATGAGATTCAGGGCATGAGTATCAGGGCAGGAGATTCAGGGCATGAGATTCGGGGCGTGAGTTTCAAGGCAGGTGTTTTAGGGCACGTATTTCAGTGCAGGAGCTTCAGGGCAGGAGATTCAGAGAATGAGTTTCAGTGCATGAGTTTGAGGGCAGGAGTTTCACGGCATGAGATTCAGGGCATGAGTTTCTGGGCATGAGATTCAGGGCAGGTATTTCAGGGCATGTGATTCAGATAATGGGTTTCTGTGCAGATGATTCAGGGCAGGAGTTTTTGGGCATGTGATTCAGGACATGAGTTTCAGTGCATGAGTTTCAGGGCAGGAGTTTCAGGGTATGAGATTTAGGGCTTGAGTTTCAGTGCATGAGATTCAGGGCTTGAGTTTCAGGGCATGAGGTTCAGGGCATGAGTGTCAGTGCATGAGATTCAGGGCATCAGTTTCAGGACAGGAGTTTCAGTGCATGAGTTTCACGGCATGAGATTCAGGGCATGAGGTTCAGGGCATGAGTTTTAGGGTAGGTGTTTCAGTGCAAGAGTTTCAGGGCATGAGATTCAGGGCATGAGTTTCAGGGCAGGAATTTCACGGCATGAGATTCAGGGCATGTGTTTTAGGGCAGGTGTTTCAGTGCAAGAGTTTGAGGACATGAGATTCAGGGCATGAGTTTCAAGGCAGGAGATTCAGGGCAAGAGATTCAGGGCATGAGATTCGGGGCTTGAGTTTCAAGGCATGTGTTTTAGGGCAGGTGTTTCAGTGCAAGAGTTTCAGGACATGAGATTCAGGGCAGGAGTTTCAGGGCATGTGAATCAGGGCATGAGTTTCAGTGCATGAGTTTCAGGGCAGGAGTTTCAGGGTATGAGATTTAGGGCATGAGCTTCAGTGCATGAGATTCAGGGCTTGAGTTTCAGGGCATGAGATTCAGGGCATCAGTTTTAGGGCAGGAGTTTCAGTGCATGAGTTTCACGGCATGAGATTCATTGCATGAGATTCAGGGCATGAGTTTTAGGGTAGGTGTTTCAGTGCAAGCGTTTCAGGGCATGAGATTCAGGGCATGAGTTTCAGGGCAGGAATTTCAGGGCATGACATTCAGGGCATGAGTTTCAGGGCAGGAGATTCACGGCTTGAGTTTAAGGTCAAGAGATTTAGCGCATGAGATTCAGGGCATGAGTTTCAGGGCATGAGATTCAGGGCAGGAATTTCAGGGCATGTGATTCAGATAATGAGTTTCTGTGCAGATGATTCAGGGCAGGAGTTTTAGGGCATGTGATTCAGGGCATGAGTTTCAGTGCATGAGTTTCAGGGCAGGAGTTTCAGGGTATGAGATTTAGGGCTTGAGTTTCAGTGCATGAGATTCAGGGCTTGAGTTTCAGGGCATGAGGTTCAGGGCATGAGTGTCAGTGCATGAGATTCAGGGCGTCATTTTCAGGGCAGGAGTTTCAGTGCATGAGTTTCAGGGCATGAGATTCAGGGCATGAGGTTCAGGGCATGAGTTTTAGGGTAGGTGTTTCAGTGCAAGAGTTTCAGGGCATGAGATTCAGGGCATGAGTTTCAAGGCAGGAGATTCAGGGCAAGAGATTCAGGGCATGAGATTCGGGGTTTGAGTTTGAAGGCATGTGTTTTAGGGCACGTATTTCAGTGCAGGAGTTTGAAGCAGGAGTTTCACGGCATGAGATTCAGGGCATGAGTTTCAGGGCATGAGTTTAAGGGCATGGGTTTCAGGTCTGTTGTTTCAGGGCTTGAGATTCAGGACAGCAGTTTCAGGGCAGGAGATTCAGGGCCGGTGTTTCAGTGCAAGAGTTTCAGTGCAAGAGTTTCAGGGCATGTCTTTCAGTGCATTAGTTTCAGAGCAGGAGTTTCAGAGCATGAGATTCAGGGCATGAGTTTCAGGGCAGGAGATTCATGGTTTGAGTTTAAGGTCATGAGATTTAGCGCATGAGATTCAGTGCATGAGTTTCAAGGCAGAAGTTTCAGGGCACGAGATTCAGGGCATGAGTTTCAGGGCAGGAGTTTCAGGACAAGTAATTCAGGGCGTGAGTTTCAGTGCATGAGTTTCAGTGCATGAGTTTGAGGGCAGGAGTTTCTAGGCATGAGATTCAGGACAGGAGTTTCAAGGCATGAGATTCAGGGCATAAGTTTCAGAGCATGAGTTTCAGTGCATGAGTTTGAGGGCAGGAATTTCAAGGCATGAGATTCAGGGCATGAGCTTCAGTGCATGAGATTCAGGGCTTGAGTTTCAGGGCATCAGGTTCAGGGCATGAGTTTCAGTGCATGAGATTCAGGGCATCAGTTTCAGGGCAGGAGTTTCAGTGCATGAGTTTCACGGCATGAGATTCATTCCATGAGATTCAGGGCATGAGTTTTAGGGTAGGTGTTTCAGAGCAAGAGTTTCAGGGCATGAGATTCAGGGCATGAGTTTCAGGGCAGGAATTTCAGGGCATGACATTCAGGGCATGAGTTTCAGGGCAGGAGATTCACGGCTTGAGTTTAAGGTCAAGAGATTTAGCGCATGAGATTCAGTGCATGAGTTTCATGGCAGAAGTTTCAGGGCATGAGATTCAGGGCATGAGTTTCAGGGAGGAGAATAAGGGCTTGAGTTTCAGGGCATGAGATTCAGGGCATGAGTTTCAGGGCATGAGTTTCAGGGCAGGAGTTTCAGACATGAGTTTGAGGGCAGGGGTTTCAAGGCATGAGATTCAGGGCATGAGATTCAGGACAGGAGTTACAAGGCATGAGATTCAGGTCATGAGTTTCAGTGCATGAGTTTCAGTGCATGAGTTTGAGGGCAGGAGTTTCAAGGCATGAGATTCAGGGCATGAGTTTCAGGGCATGAGATTCAGGGCAGGAATTTCAGGGCATGTGATTCAGATAATGAGTTTCTGTGCAGATGATTCAGGGCAGGAGTTTTAGGGCATGTGATTCAGGGCATGAGTTTCAGTGCATGAGTTTCAGGGCAGGAGTTTCAGGGTATGAGATTTAGGGCATGAGTTTCAGTGCATGAGATTCAGGGCTTGAGTTTCAGGGCATGAGGTTCAGGGCATGAGTGTCAGTGCATGAGATTCAGGGCGTCATTTTCAGGGCAGGAGTTTCAGTGCATGAGTTTCACGGCATGAGATTCAGGGCATGAGGTTCAGGGCATGTGTTTTAGGGCAGGTGTTTCAGTGCAAGAGTTTGAGGACATGAGATTCAGGGCATGAGTTTCAAGGCAGGAGATTCAGGGCAAGAGATTCAGGGCATGAGATTCGGGGCTTGAGTTTCAAGGCATGTGTTTTAGGGCACGTATTTCAGTGCAGGAGTTTCAGGGCAGGAGATTCACAGCATGAGTTTCAGTGCATGAGTTTGAAGCAGGAGTTTCACGGCATGAGATTCAGGGCATGAGTTTCAGGGCATGAGTTTAAGGGCATGGGTATCAGGTCTGTTGTTTCAGGGCTTGAGATTCAGGACAGCAGTTTCAGGGCAGGAGATTCAGGGCCGGTGTTTCAGTGCAAGAGTTTCAGTGCAAGAGTTTCAGGGCATGTCTTTCAGTGCATTAGTTTCAGGGCAGGAGTTTCAGAGCATGAGATTCAGGGCATGAGTTTCAGGGCAGGAGATTCATGGTTTGAGTTTAAGGTCATGAGATTTAGCGCATGAGATTCAGTGCATGAGTTTCAAGGCAGAAGTTTCAGGGCACGAGATTCAGGGCATGAGTTTCAGGGCAGGAATTTCAGGACAAGTAATTCAGGGCGTGAGTTTCAGTGCATGAGTTTCAGTGCATCAGTTTGAGGGCAGGAGTTTCTAGGCATGAGATTCAGGACAGGAGTTTCAAGGCATGAGATTCAGGGCATGAGTTTCAGTGCATGAGTTTCAGTGCATGAGTTTGAGGGCAGGAATTTCAAGGCATGAGATTCAGGGCATGAGTTTCAGGGCATGAGATTCAGGGCAGGAATTTCAGAGCATGAGATTCAGATAATGAGTTTCTGGGCAGATGAATCAGGGCAGGAGTTTTAGGGCATGTGATTCAGGGCATGAGTTTCAGGGTATGAGATTTAGGGCATGAGTTTCAGTGCATGAGATTCAGGGCTTGAGTTTCAGGGCATGAGATTCAGGGCTTGAGTTTCAGGGCATGAGTTTCAGGGCGTGAGTGTCAGTGCATGAGATTCAGAACATCAGTTTCAGGGCAGGAGTTTCAGTGCATGAGGTTCAGGGCATGAGTTTTAGGGTAGGTGTTTCAGTGCAAGAGTTTCAGGGCATGAGATTCAGGGCATGAGTATCAGGGCAGGAGATTCAGGGCATGAGATTCGGGGCGTGAGTTTCAAGGCAGGTGTTTTAGGGCACGTATTTCAGTGCAGGAGCTTCAGGGCAGGAGATTCAGAGAATGAGTTTCAGTGCATGAGTTTGAGGGCAGGAGTTTCACGGCATGAGATTCAGGGCATGAGTTTCTGGGCATGAGATTCAGGGCAGGTATTTCAGGGCATGTGATTCAGATAATGGGTTTCTGTGCAGATGATTCAGGGCAGGAGTTTTTGGGCATGTGATTCAGGACATGAGTTTCAGTGCATGAGTTTCAGGGCAGGAGTTTCAGGGTATGAGATTTAGGGCTTGAGTTTCAGTGCATGAGATTCAGGGCTTGAGTTTCAGGGCATGAGGTTCAGGGCATGAGTGTCAGTGCATGAGATTCAGGGCATCAGTTTCAGGACAGGAGTTTCAGTGCATGAGTTTCACGGCATGAGATTCAGGGCATGAGGTTCAGGGCATGAGTTTTAGGGTAGGTGTTTCAGTGCAAGAGTTTCAGGGCATGAGATTCAGGGCATGAGTTTCAGGGCAGGAATTTCACGGCATGAGATTCAGGGCATGTGTTTTAGGGCAGGTGTTTCAGTGCAAGAGTTTGAGGACATGAGATTCAGGGCATGAGTTTCAAGGCAGGAGATTCAGGGCAAGAGATTCAGGGCATGAGATTCGGGGCTTGAGTTTCAAGGCATGTGTTTTAGGGCAGGTGTTTCAGTGCAAGAGTTTCAGGACATGAGATTCAGGGCAGGAGTTTCAGGGCATGTGAATCAGGGCATGAGTTTCAGTGCATGAGTTTCAGGGCAGGAGTTTCAGGGTATGAGATTTAGGGCATGAGCTTCAGTGCATGAGATTCAGGGCTTGAGTTTCAGGGCATGAGGTTCAGGGCATGAGTTTCAGTGCATGAGATTCAGGGCATCAGTTTTAGGGCAGGAGTTTCAGTGCATGAGTTTCACGACATGAGATTCATTGCATGAGATTCAGGGCATGAGTTTTAGGGTAGGTGTTTCAGTGCAAGCGTTTCAGGGCATGAGATTCAGGGCATGAGTTTCAGGGCAGGAATTTCAGGGCATGACATTCAGGGCATGAGTTTCAGGGCAGGAGATTCACGGCTTGAGTTTAAGGTCAAGAGATTTAGCGCATGAGATTCAGGGCATGAGTTTCAGGGCATGAGATTCAGGGCAGGAATTTCAGGGCATGTGATTCAGATAATGAGTTTCTGTGCAGATGATTCAGGGCAGGAGTTTTAGGGCATGTGATTCAGGGCATGAGTTTCAGTGCATGAGTTTCAGGGCAGGAGTTTCAGGGTATGAGATTTAGGGCTTGAGTTTCAGTGCATGAGATTCAGGGCTTGAGTTTCAGGGCATGAGGTTCAGGGCATGAGTGTCAGTGCATGAGATTCAGGGCGTCATTTTCAGGGCAGGAGTTTCAGTGCATGAGTTTCAGGGCATGAGATTCAGGGCATGAGGTTCAGGGCATGAGTTTTAGGGTAGGTGTTTCAGTGCAAGAGTTTCAGGGCATGAGATTCAGGGCATGAGTTTCAAGGCAGGAGATTCAGGGCAAGAGATTCAGGGCATGAGATTCGGGGTTTGAGTTTGAAGGCATGTGTTTTAGGGCACGTATTTCAGTGCAGGAGTTTGAAGCAGGAGTTTCACGGCATGAGATTCAGGGCATGAGTTTCAGGGCATGAGTTTAAGGGCATGGGTTTCAGGTCTGTTGTTTCAGGGCTTGAGATTCAGGACAGCAGTTTCAGGGCAGGAGATTCAGGGCCGGTGTTTCAGTGCAAGAGTTTCAGTGCAAGAGTTTCAGGGCATGTCTTTCAGTGCATTAGTTTCAGAGCAGGAGTTTCAGAGCATGAGATTCAGGGCATGAGTTTCAGGGCAGGAGATTCATGGTTTGAGTTTAAGGTCATGAGATTTAGCGCATGAGATTCAGTGCATGAGTTTCAAGGCAGAAGTTTCAGGGCACGAGATTCAGGGCATGAGTTTCAGGGCAGGAGTTTCAGGACAAGTAATTCAGGGCGTGAGTTTCAGTGCATGAGTTTCAGTGCATGAGTTTGAGGGCAGGAGTTTCTAGGCATGAGATTCAGGACAGGAGTTTCAAGGCATGAGATTCAGGGCATAAGTTTCAGAGCATGAGTTTCAGTGCATGAGTTTGAGGGCAGGAATTTCAAGGCATGAGATTCAGGGCATGAGTTTCAGGGCATGAGATTCAGGGCAGGAATTTCAGACATGAGATTCAGATAATGAGTTTCTGGGCAGATGAATCAGGGCAGGAGTTTTGGGGCATGTGATTCAGGGCATGAGTTTCAGAGCATGAGTTTCAGGGCAGGAGTTTCAGGGTATGAGATTTAGGGCATGAGTTTCAGTGCATGAGATTCAGGGCTTGAGTTTCAGGGCATGAGATTCAGGGCTTGAGTTTCAGGGCATGAGTTTCAGGGCATGAGTGTCAGTGCATGAGATTCAGAACATCAGTTTCAGGGCAGGAGTTTCAGTGCATGAGGTTCAGGGCATGAGTTTTAGGGTAGGTGTTTCAGTGCAAGAGTTTCAGGGCATGAGATTCAGGGCATGAGTATCAGGGCAGGAGATTCAGGGCATGAGATTCGGGGCGTGAGTTTCAAGGCAGGTGTTTTAGGGCACGTATTTCAGTGCAGGAGCTTCAGGGCAGGAGATTCAGAGAATGAGTTTCAGTGCATGAGTTTGAGGGCAGGAGTTTCACGGCATGAGATTCAGGGCAGGTATTTCAGGGCATGTGATTCAGATAATGGGTTTCTGTGCAGATGATTCAGGGCAGGAGTTTTAGGGCATGTGATTCAGGGCATGAGTTTCAGTGCATGAGTTTCAGGGCAGGAGTTTCAGGGTATGAGATTTAGGGCTTGAGTTTCAGTGCATGAGATTCAGGGCTTGAGTTTCAGGGCATGAGGTTCAGGGCATGAGTGTCAGTGCATGAGATTCAGGGCGTCATTTTCAGGGCAGGAGTTTCAGTGCATGAGTTTCACGGCATGAGATTCAGGGCATGAGGTTCAGGGCATGAGTTTTAGGGTAGGTGTTTCAGTGCAAGAGTTTCAGGGCATGAGATTCAGGGCATGAGTTTCAGGGCAGGAATTTCACGGCATGAGATTCAGGGCATGTGTTTTAGGGCAGGTGTTTCAGTGCAAGAGTTTGAGGACATGAGATTCAGGGCATGAGTTTCAAGGCAGGAGATTCAGGGCAAGAGATTCAGGGCATGAGATTCGGGGCTTGAGTTTCAAGGCATGTGTTTTAGGGCACGTATTTCAGTGCAGGAGTTTCAGGGCAGGAGATTCACAGCATGAGTTTCAGTGCATGAGATTGAAGCAGGAGTTTCACGGCATGAGATTCAGGGCATGAGTTTCAGGGCATGAGTTTAAGGGCATGGGTTTCAGGTCTGTTGTTTCAGGGCTTGAGATTCAGGACAGCAGTTTCAGGGCAGGAGATTCAGGGCCGGTGTTTCAGTGCAAGAGTTTCAGTGCAAGAGTTTCAGGGCATGTCTTTCAGTGCATTAGTTTCAGGGCAGGAGTTTCAGAGCATGAGATTCAGGGCATGAGTTTCAGGGCAGGAGATTCATGGTTTGAGTTTAAGGTCATGAGATTTAGCGCATGAGATTCAGTGCATGAGTTTCAAGGCAGAAGTTTCAGGGCACGAGATTCAGGGCATGAGTTTCAGTGCAGGAGTTTCAGGACAAGTAATTCAGGGCGTGAGTTTCAGTGCATGAGTTTCAGTGCATGAGTTTGAGGGCATGAGATTCAGGACAGGAGTTTCAAGGCATGAGATTCAGGGCATGAGTTTCAGTGCATGAGTTTCAGTGCATGAGTTTGAGGGCAGGAATTTCAAGGCATGAGATTCAGGGCATGAGTTTCAGGGCATGAGATTCAGGGCATGAGTTTCAGGGAGGAGAATAAGGGCTTGAGTTTCAGGGCATGAGATTCAGGGCATGAGTTTCAGGGCATGAGTTTCAGGGCAGGAGTTTCAGACATGAGTTTGAGGGCAGGGGTTTCAAGGCATGAGATTCAGGGCATGAGATTCAGGACAGGAGTTACAAGGCATGAGATTCAGGTCATGAGTTTCAGTGCATGAGTTTCAGTGCATGAGTTTGAGGGCAGGAGTTTCAAGGCATGAGATTCAGGGCATGAGTTTCAGGGCGTGAGATTCAGGGCAGGAATTTCAGGGCATGTGATTCAGATAATGAGTTTCTGTGCAGATGATTCAGGGCAGGAGTTTTAGGGCATGTGATTCAGGGCATGAGTTTCAGTGCATGAGTTTCAGGGCAGGAGTTTCAGGGTATGAGATTTAGGGCATGAGTTTCAGTGCATGAGATTCAGGGCTTGAGTTTCAGGGCATGAGGTTCAGGGCATGAGTGTCAGTGCATGAGATTCAGGGCGTCATTTTCAGGGCAGGAGTTTCAGTGCATGAGTTTCACGGCATGAGATTCAGGGCATGAGGTTCAGGGCATGTGTTTTAGGGCAGGTGTTTCAGTGCAAGAGTTTGAGGACATGAGATTCAGGGCATGAGTTTCAAGGCAGGAGATTCAGGGCATGAGTTTCAGGGCGTGAGATTCAGGGCAGGAATTTCAGGGCATGTGATTCAGATAATGAGTTTCTGTGCAGATGATTCAGGGCAGGAGTTTTAGGGCATGTGATTCAGGGCATGAGTTTCAGTGCATGAGTTTCAGGGCAGGAGTTTCAGGGTATGAGATTTAGGGCATGAGTTTCAGTGCATGAGATTCAGGGCTTGAGTTTCAGGGCATGAGGTTCAGGGCATGAGTGTCAGTGCATGAGATTCAGGGCGTCATTTTCAGGGCAGGAGTTTCAGTGCATGAGTTTCACGGCATGAGATTCAGGGCATGAGGTTCAGGGCATGTGTTTTAGGGCAGGTGTTTCAGTGCAAGAGTTTGAGGACATGAGATTCAGGGCATGAGTTTCAAGGCAGGAGATTCAGGGCAAGAGATTCAGGGCATGAGATTCGGGGCTTGAGTTTCAAGGCATGTGTTTTAGGGCACGTATTTCAGTGCAGGAGTTTCAGGGCAGGAGATTCACAGCATGAGTTTCAGTGCATGAGTTTGAAGCAGGAGTTTCACGGCATGAGATTCAGGGCATGAGTTTCAGGGCATGAGTTTAAGGGCATGGGTTTCAGGTCTGTTGTTTCAGGGCTTGAGATTCAGGACAGCAGTTTCAGGGCAGGAGATTCAGGGCCGGTGTTTCAGTGCAAGAGTTTCAGTGCAAGAGTTTCAGGGCATGTCTTTCAGTGCATTAGTTTCAGGGCAGGAGTTTCAGAGCATGAGATTCAGGGCATGAGTTTCAGGGCAGGAGATTCATGGTTTGAGTTTAAGGTCATGAGATTTAGCTCATGAGATTCAGTGCATGAGTTTCAAGGCAGAAGTTTCAGGGCACGAGATTCAGGGCATGAGTTTCAGGGCAGGAATTTCAGGACAAGTAATTCAGGGCGTGAGTTTCAGTGCATGAGTTTCAGTGCATCAGTTTGAGGGCAGGAGTTTCTAGGCATGAGATTCAGGACAGGAGTTTCAAGGCATGAGATTCAGGGCATGAGTTTCAGTGCATGAGTTTCAGTGCATGAGTTTGAGGGCAGGAATTTCAAGGCATGAGATTCAGGGCATGAGTTTCAGGGCATGAGATTCAGGGCAGGAATTTCAGAGCATGAGATTCAGATAATGAGTTTCTGGGCAGATGAATCAGGGCAGGAGTTTTAGGGCATGTGATTCAGGGCATGAGCTTCAGTGCATGAGTTTCAGGGCAGGAGTTTCAGGGTATGAGATTTAGGGCATGAGTTTCAGTGCATGAGATTCAGGGCTTGAGTTTCAGGGCATGAGATTCAGGGCTTGAGTTTCAGGGCATGAGTTTCAGGGCATGAGTGTCAGTGCATGAGATTCAGAACATCAGTTTCAGGGCAGGAGTTTCAGTGCATGAGGTTCAGGGCATGAGTTTTAGGGTAGGTGTTTCAGTGCAAGAGTTTCAGGGCATGAGATTCAGGGCATGAGTATCAGGGCAGGAGATTCAGGGCATGAGATTCGGGGCGTGAGTTTCAAGGCAGGTGTTTTAGGGCACGTATTTCAGTGCAGGAGCTTCAGGGCAGGAGATTCAGAGAATGAGTTTCAGTGCATGAGTTTGAGGGCAGGAGTTTCACGGCATGAGATTCAGGGCATGAGTTTCTGGGCATGAGATTCAGGGCAGGTATTTCAGGGCATGTGATTCAGATAATGGGTTTCTGTGCAGATGATTCAGGGCAGGAGTTTTAGGGCATGTGATTCAGGACATGAGTTTCAGTGCATGAGTTTCAGGGCAGGAGTTTCAGGGTATGAGATTTAGGGCATGAGTTTCAGTGCATGAGATTCAGGGCTTGAGTTTCAGGGCATGAGGTTCAGGGCATGAGTGTCAGTGCATGAGATTCAGGGCATCAGTTTCAGGACAGGAGTTTCAGTGCATGAGTTTCACGGCATGAGATTCAGGGCATGAGGTTCAGGGCATGAGTTTTAGGATAGGTGTTTCAGTGCAAGAGTTTCAGGGCATGAGATTCAGGGCATGAGTTTCAGGGCAGGAATTTCACGGCATGAGATTCAGGGCATGTGTTTTAGGGCAGGTGTTTCACTGCAAGAGTTTGAGGACATGAGATTCAGGGCATGAGTTTCAAGGCAGGAGATTCAGGGCAAGAGATTCAGGGCATGAGATTCGGGGCTTGAGTTTCAAGGCATGTGTTTTAGGGCACGTATTTCAGTGCAGGAGTTTCAGGGCAGGTGATTCACAGCATGAGTTTCAGTGCATGAGTTTGAAGCAGGAGTTTCACGGCATGAGATTCAGGGCATGAATTTCAGGGCATGAGTTTAAGGGCATGGGTTTCAGGTCTGTTGTTTCAGGGCTTGAGATTCAGGACAGCAGTTTCAGGGCAGGAGATTCAGGGCCGGTGTTTCAGTGCAAGAGTTTCAGTGCAAGAGTTTCAGGGCATGTCTTTCAGTGCATTAGTTTCAGGGCAGGAGTTTCAGAGCATGAGATTCAGGGCATGAGTTTCAAGGCAGAAGTTTCAGGGCACGAGATTCACGGCATGAGTTTCAGGGCAGGAGTTTCAGGACAAGTAATTCAGGGCGTGAGTTTCAGTGCATGAGTTTCAGTGCATGAGTTTGAGGGCAGGAGTTTCTAGGCATGAGATTCAGGACAGGAGTTTCAAGGCATGAGATTCAGGGCATGAGTTTCAGTGCATGAGTTTCAGTGCAGGAGTTTGAGGGCAGGAATTTCAAGGCATGAGATTCAGGGCATGAGTTTCAGGGCATGAGATTCAGGGCAGGAATTTCAGGGCATGAGATTCAGATAATGAGTTTCTGGGCAGATGAATCAGGGCAGGAGTTTTAGGGCATGTGATTCAGGGCATGAGTTTCAGTGCATGAGAATCAGGGCAGGAGTTTCAGTGCATGAGCTTGAGGTCAGGAATTTCAAGGCATGAGAATCAGGGCATGAGTTTCAGGGCATGAGATTCAGGGCAGGAATTTCAGGGCATGTGATTCAGGGCAGGAGTTTCAGGGCATGTGAATCAGGGCATGAGTTTCAGTGCATGAGTTTCAGGGCAGGAGTTTCAGGGTATGAGATTTAGGGCATGAGCTTCAGTGCATGAGATTCAGGGCTTGAGTTTCCGGGCATGAGGTTCAGGGCATGAGTTTCAGTGCATGAGATTCAGGGCATCAGTTTCAGGGCAGGAGTTTCAGTGCATGAGTTTCACGGCATGAGATTCATTGCATGAGATTCAGGGCATGAGTTTTAGGGTAGGTGTTTCAGTGCAAGAGTTTCAGGGCATGAGATTCAGGGCATGAGTTTCAGGGCAGGAATTTCAGGGCATGACATTCAGGGCATGAGTTTCAGGGCAGGAGATTCACGGCTTGAGTTTAAGGTCAAGAGATTTAGCGCATGATATTCAGTGCATGAGTTTCATGGCAGAAGTTTCAGGGCATGAGATTCAGGGCATGAGTTTCAGGGAGGAGAATAAGGGCTTGAGTTTCAGGGCATGAGATTCAGGGCATGAGTTTCAGGGCATGAGTTTCAGGGCATGAGTTTGAGGGCAGGAGTTTCAAGGCATGAGATTCAGGGCATGAGATTCAGGACAGGAGTTACAAGGCATGAGATTCAGGTCATGAGTTTCAGTGCATGAGTTTCAGTGCATGAGTTTGAGGGCAGGAGTTTCAAGGCATGAGATTCAGGGCATGAGTTTCAGGGCATGAGATTCAGGTCAGGAATTTCAGGGCATGTGATTCAGATAATGAGTTTCTGTGCAGATGATTCAGGGCAGGAGTTTTAGTGCATGTGATTCAGGGCATGAGTTTCAGGGCAGGAGTTTCTGTGCATGAGTTTCACCGCATGAGATTCAGGGCATGAGGTTCAGGGCATGAGTTTTAGGGTAGGTGTTTCAGTGCAAGAGTTTCAGGGCATGAGATTCGGGGCATGAGTTTCAGGGCAGGAATTTCACGGCATGAGATTCAGGGCATGTGTTTTAGGGCAGGTGTTTCAGTGCATGAGTTTCAGGGCAGGAGTTTCAGGGTATGAGATTTAGGGCATGAGCTTCAGGACATGAGATTCAGGGCTTGAGTTTCAGGGCATGAGGTTCAGGGCATGAGTTTCAGTGCATGAGATTCAGGGCATCAGTTTCAGGGCAGGAGTTTCAGTGCATGAGTTTCACGGCATGAGATTCATTGCATGAGATTCAGGGCATGAGTTTTAGGGTAGGTGTTTCAGTGCAAGAGTTTCAGGGCATGAGATTCAGGGCATGAGTTTCAGGGCAGGAATTTCAGGGCATGACATTCAGGGCATGAGTTTCAGGGCAGGAGATTCACGGCTTGAGTTTAAGGTCAAGAGATTTAGCGCATGAGATTCAGTGCATGAGTTTCATGGCAGAAGTTTCAGGGCATGAGATTCAGGGCATGAGTTTCAGGGAGGAGAATAAGGGCTTGAGTTTCAGGGCATGAGTTTGAGGGCAGGAGTTTCAAGGCATGAGATTCAGGGCATGAGATTCAGGACAGGAGTTACAAGGCATGAGATTCAGGTCATGAGTTTCAGTGCATGAGTTTCAGTGCATGAGTTTGAGGGCAGGAGTTTCAAGGCATGAGATTCAGGGCATGAGTTTCAGGGCATGAGATTCAGGTCAGGAATTTCAGGGCATGTGATTCAGATAATGAGTTTCTGTGCAGATGATTCAGGGCAGGAGTTTTAGTGCATGTGATTCAGGGCATGAGTTTCAGGGCAGGAGTTTCTGTGCATGAGTTTCACCGCATGAGATTCAGGGCATGAGGTTCAGGGCATGAGTTTTAGGGTAGGTGTTTCAGTGCAAGAGTTTCAGGGCATGAGATTCGGGGCATGAGTTTCAGGGCAGGAATTTCACGGCATGAGATTCAGGGCATGTGTTTTAGGGCAGGTGTTTCAGTGCATGAGTTTCAGGGCAGGAGTTTCAGGGTATGAGATTTAGGGCATGAGCTTCAGGACATGAGATTCAGGGCTTGAGTTTCAGGGCATGAGGTTCAGGGCATGAGTTTCAGTGCATGAGATTCAGGGCATCAGTTTCAGGGCAGGAGTTTCAGTGCATGAGTTTCACGGCATGAGATTCATTGCATGAGATTCAGGGCATGAGTTTTAGGGTAGGTGTTTCAGTGCAAGAGTTTCAGGGCATGAGATTCAGGGCATGAGTTTCAGGGCAGGAATTTCAGGGCATGACATTCAGGGCATGAGTTTCAGGGCAGGAGATTCACGGCTTGAGTTTAAGGTCAAGAGATTTAGCGCATGAGATTCAGTGCATGAGTTTCATGGCAGAAGTTTCAGGGCATGAGATTCAGGGCATGAGTTTCAGGGCAGGAGTTTCAGTGCATGAGTTTCACGGCATGAGATTCATTGCATGAGATTCAGGGCATGAGTTTTAGGGTAGGTGTTTCAGTGCAAGAGTTTCAGGGCATGAGATTCAGGGCATGAGTTTCAGGGCAGGAATTTCAGGGCATGACATTCAGGGCATGAGTTTCAGGGCAGGAGATTCACGGCTTGAGTTTAAGGTCAAGAGATTTAGCGCATGAGATTCAGTGCATGAGTTTCATGGCAGAAGTTTCAGGGCATGAGATTCAGGGCATGAGTTTCAGGGAGGAGAATAAGGGCTTGAGTTTCAGGGCATGAGTTTGAGGGCAGGAGTTTCAAGGCATGAGATTCAGGGCATGAGATTCAGGACAGGAGTTACAAGGCATGAGATTCAGGTCATGAGTTTCAGTGCATGAGTTTCAGTGCATGAGTTTGAGGGCAGGAGTTTCAAGGCATGAGATTCAGGGCATGAGTTTCAGGGCATGAGATTCAGGTCAGGAATTTCAGGGCATGTGATTCAGATAATGAGTTTCTGTGCAGATGATTCAGGGCAGGAGTTTTAGTGCATGTGATTCAGGGCATGAGTTTCAGGGCAGGAGTTTCTGTGCATGAGTTTCACCGCATGAGATTCAGGGCATGAGGTTCAGGGCATGAGTTTTAGGGTAGGTGTTTCAGTGCAAGAGTTTCAGGGCATGAGATTCGGGGCATGAGTTTCAGGGCAGGAATTTCACGGCATGAGATTCAGGGCATGTGTTTTAGGGCAGGTGTTTCAGTGCATGAGTTTCAGGGCAGGAGTTTCAGGGTATGAGATTTAGGGCATGAGCTTCAGGACATGAGATTCAGGGCTTGAGTTTCAGGGCATGAGGTTCAGGGCATGAGTTTCAGTGCATGAGATTCAGGGCATCAGTTTCAGGGCAGGAGTTTCAGTGCATGAGTTTCACGGCATGAGATTCATTGCATGAGATTCAGGGCATGAGTTTTAGGGTAGGTGTTTCAGTGCAAGAGTTTCAGGGCATGAGATTCAGGGCATGAGTTTCAGGGCAGGAATTTCAGGGCATGACATTCAGGGCATGAGTTTCAGGGCAGGAGATTCACGGCTTGAGTTTAAGGTCAAGAGATTTAGCGCATGAGATTCAGTGCATGAGTTTCATGGCAGAAGTTTCAGGGCATGAGATTCAGGGCATGAGTTTCAGGGAGGAGAATAAGGGCTTGAGTTTCAGGGCATGAGATTCAGGGCATGAGTTTCAGGGCATGAGTTTCAGGGCAGGAGTTTCAGACATGAGTTTGAGGGCAGGGGTTTCAAGGCATGAAATTCAGGGCATGAGATTCAGGACAGGAGTTACAAGGCATGAGATTCAGGTCATGAGTTTCAGTGCATGAGTTTCAGTGCATGAGTTTGATGGCAGGAGTTTCAAGGCATGAGATTCAGGGCATGAGTTTCAGGGCATGAGATTCAGGGCAGGAATTTCAGGGCATGTGATTCAGATAATGAGTTTCTGTGCAGATGATTCAGGGCAGGAGTTTTAGGGCATGTGATTCAGGGCATGAGTTTCAGTGCAGGAGTTTCAGGGCAGGAGTTTCAGGGTATGAGATTTAGGGCATGAGTTTCAGTGCATGAGATTCAGGGCTTGAGTTTCAGGGCATGAGGTTCAGGGCATGGGTGTCAGTGCATGAGATTCAGGGCGTCATTTTCAGGGCAGGAGTTTCAGTGCATGAGTTTCACGGCATGAGATTCAGGGCATGAGGTTCAGGGCATGAGTTTTAGGGTAGGTGTTTCAGTGCAAGAGTTTCAGGGCATGAGATTCAGGGCATGAGTTTCAGGGCAGGAATTTCACGGCATGAGATTCAGGGCATGTGTTTTAGGGCAGGTGTTTCAGTGCAAGAGATTCAGGGCATGAGATTCGGGGCTTGAGTTTCAAGGCATGTGTTTTAGGGCACGTATTTCAGTGCAGGAGTTTCAGGGCAGGAGAATCACAGCATGAGTTTGAGTGCATGAGTTTGAAGCAGGAGTTTCACGGCATGAGATTCAGGGCATGAGTTTCAGGGCATGAGTTTAAGGGCATGGGTTTCAAGTCTGTTGTTTCAGGGCTTGAGATTCAGGACAGCAGTTTCAGGGCAGGAGATTCAGGGCCGGTGTTTCAGTGCAAGAGTTTCAGTGCAAGAGTTTCAGGGCATGTCTTTCAGTGCATTAGTTTCAGGGCAGGAGTTTCAGAGCATGAGATTCAGGGCATGAGTTTCAGGGCAGGAGATTCATGGTTTGAGTTTAAGGTCATGAGATTTAGCGCATGAGATTCAGTGCATGAGTTTCAAGGCAGAAGTTTCAGGGCACGAGATTCAGGGCATGAGTTTCAGGGCAGGAGTTTCAGGACAAGTAATTCAGGGCGTGAGTTTCAGTGCATGAGTTTCAGTGCATGAGTTTGAGGGCAGGAGTTTCTAGGCATGAGATTCAGGACAGGAGTTTCAAGGCATGAGATTCAGGGCATAAGTTTCAGTGCATGAGTTTCAGTGCATGAGTTTGAGGGCAGGAATTTCAAGGCATGAGATTCAGGGCATGAGTTTC
Organism: Mobula birostris; assembly: GCF_030028105.1. NCBI lineage: Eukaryota > Metazoa > Chordata > Chondrichthyes > Myliobatiformes > Myliobatidae > Mobula > Mobula birostris. Next base: position 47,541 of record NW_027278388.1, on the reverse strand, counting down.
AGGGCATGAGATTCAGGGCAGGAATTTCAGACATGAGATTCAGATAATGAGTTTCTGGGCAGATGAATCAGGGCAGGAGTTTTGGGGCATGTGATTCAGGGCATGAGTTTCAGTGCATGAGTTTCAGGGCAGGAGTTTCAGGGTATGAGATTTAGGGCATGAGTTTCAGTGCATGAGATTCAGGGCTTGAGTTTCAGGGCATGAGATTCAGGGCTTGAGTTTCAGGGCATGAGTTTCAGGGCATGAGTGTCAGTGCATGAGATTCAGAACATCAGTTTCAGGGCAGGAGTTTCAGTGCATGAGGTTCAGGGCATGAGTTTTAGGGTAGGTGTTTCAGTGCAAGAGTTTCAGGGCATGAGATTCAGGGCATGAGTATCAGGGCAGGAGATTCAGGGCATGAGATTCGGGGCGTGAGTTTCAAGGCAGGTGTTTTAGGGCACGTATTTCAGTGCAGGAGCTTCAGGGCAGGAGATTCAGAGAATGAGTTTCAGTGCATGAGTTTGAGGGCAGGAGTTTCACGGCATGAGATTCAGGGCATGAGTTGCTGGGCATGAGATTCAGGGCAGGTATTTCAGGGCATGTGATTCAGATAATGGGTTTCTGTGCAGATGATTCAGGGCGGGAGTTTTAGGGCATGTGATTCAGGGCATGAGTTTCAGTGCATGAGTTTCAGGGCAGGAGTTTCAGGGTATGAGATTTAGGGCATGAGTTTCAGTGCATGAGATTCAGGGCTTGAGTTTCAGGGCATGAGATTCAGGGCTTGAGTTTCAGGGCATGAGTTTCAGGGCATGAGTGTCAGTGCATGAGATTCAGAACATCAGTTTCAGGGCAGGAGTTTCAGTGCATGAGGTTCAGGGCATGAGTTTTAGGGTAGGTGTTTCAGTGCAAGAGTTTCAGGGCATGAGATTCAGGGCATGAGTATCAGGGCAGGAGATTCAGGGCATGAGATTCGGGGCGTGAGTTTCAAGGGAGGTGTTTTAGGGCACGTATTTCAGTGCAGGAGCTTCAGGGCAGGAGATTCAGAGAATGAGTTTCAGTGCATGAGTTTGAGGGCAGGAGTTTCACGGCATGAGATTCAGGGCATGAGTTGCTGGGCATGAGATTCAGGGCAGGTATTTCAGGGCATGTGATTCAGATAATGGGTTTCTGTGCAGATGATTCAGGGCAGGAGTTTTAGGGCATGTGATTCAGGGCATGAGTTTCAGTGCATGAGTTTCAGGGCAGGATTTCAGGGTATGAGATTTAGGGCTTGAGTTTCAGTGCATGAGATTCAGGGCTTGAGTTTCAGGGCATGAGGTTCAGGGCATGAGTGTCAGTGCATGAGATTCAGGGCGTCATTTTCAGGGCAGGAGTTTCAGTGCATGAGTTTCACGGCATGAGATTCAGGGCATGAGGTTCAGGGCATGAGTTTTAGGGTAGGTGTTTCAGTGCAAGAGTTTCAGGGCATGAGATTCAGGGCATGAGTTTCAGGGCAGGAATTTCACGGCATGAGATTCAGGGCATGTGTTTTAGGGCAGGTGTTTCAGTGCAAGAGTTTGAGGACATGAGATTCAGGGCATGAGTTTCAAGGCAGGAGATTCAGGGCAAGAGATTCAGGGCATGAGATTCGGGGCTTGAGTTTCAAGGCATGTGTTTTAGGGCACGTATTTCAGTGCAGGAGTTTCAGGGCAGGAGATTCACAGCATGAGTTTCAGTGCATGAGATTGAAGCAGGAGTTTCACGGCATGAGATTCAGGGCATGAGTTTCAGGGCATGAGTTTAAGGGCATGGGTTTCAGGTCTGTTGTTTCAGGGCTTGAGATTCAGGACAGCAGTTTCAGGGCAGGAGATTCAGGGCCGGTGTTTCAGTGCAAGAGTTTCAGTGCAAGAGTTTCAGGGCATGTCTTTCAGTGCATTAGTTTCAGGGCAGGAGTTTCAGAGCATGAGATTCAGGGCATGAGTTTCAGGGCAGGAGATTCATGGTTTGAGTTTAAGGTCATGAGATTTAGCGCATGAGATTCAGTGCATGAGTTTCAAGGCAGAAGTTTCAGGGCACGAGATTCAGGGCATGAGTTTCAGTGCAGGAGTTTCAGGACAAGTAATTCAGGGCGTGAGTTTCAGTGCATGAGTTTCAGTGCATGAGTTTGAGGGCATGAGATTCAGGACAGGAGTTTCAAGGCATGAGATTCAGGGCATGAGTTTCAGTGCATGAGTTTCAGTGCATGAGTTTGAGGGCAGGAATTTCAAGGCATGAGATTCAGGGCATGAGTTTCAGGGCATGAGATTCAGGGCAGGAATTTCAGGGCATGAGATTCAGATAATGAGTTTCTGGGCAGATGAATCAGGGTATGAGATTTAGGGCATGAGTTTCAGTGCATGAGTTTCAGGGCAGAAGTTTCAGGGTATGAGATTTAGGGCATGAGTTTCAGTGCATGAGATTCAGGGCTTGAGTTTCAGGGCATGAGATTCAGGGCTTGAGTTTCAGGGCATGAGTTTCAGGGCATGAATGTCAGTGCATGAGATTCAGAACATCAGTTTCAGGGCAGGAGTTTCAGTGCATGAGGTTCAGGGCATGAGTTTTAGGGTAGGTGTTTCAGTGCAAGAGTTTCAGGGCATGAGTATCAGGGCAGGAGATTCAGGGCATGAGATTCGGGGCGTGAGTTTCAAGGCAGGTGTTTTAGGGCACGTATTTCAGTGCAGGAGCTTCAGGGCAGGAGATTCAGAGAATGAGTTTCAGTGCATGAGTTTGAGGGCAGGAGTTTCACGGCATGAGATTCAGGGCATGAGTTTCTGGGCATGAGATTCAGGGCAGGTATTTCAGGGCATGTGATTCAGATAATGAGTTTCTGTGCAGATGATTCATGGCAGGAGTTTTAGGGCATGTGATTCAGGGTATGAGTTTCAGTGCATGAGTTTCAGGGCAGGAGTTTCAGGGTATGAGATTTAGGGCATGAGTTTCAGTGCATGAGATTCAGGGCTTGAGTTTCAGGGCATGAGGTTCAGGGCATGAGTGTCAGTGCATGAGATTCAGGGCATCAGTTTCAGGACAGGAGTTTCAGTGCATGAGTTTCACGGCATGAGATTCAGGGCATGAGGTTCAGGGCATGAGTTTTAGGGTAGGTGTTTCAGTGCAAGAGTTTCAGGGCATGAGATTCAGGGCATGAGATTCAGGGCAGGAATTTCACGGCATGAGATTCAGGGCATGTGTTTTAGGGCAGGTGTTTCATTGCAAGAGTTTCAGGGCATGAGATTCAGGGCATGAGTTTCAGGGCAGGAATTTCACGGCATGAGATTCAGGGCATGAGATTCAGGGCATAAGTTTCAAGGCAGGAGATTCAGGGCAGGAGATTCAGGGCATGAGATTCGGGGCTTGAGTTTCAAGGCAGGTGTTTTAGGGCACGTATTTCAGTGCAGGAGTTTCAGGTCAGGAGATTCACAGCATGAGTTTCAGTGCATGAGTTTGAGGGCAGGAGTTTCACGCATGAGATTCAGGGCATGAGTGTCAAGGCATGAGTTTAAGGGCATGGGTTTCGGGTCTGTGGTTTCAGGGCTTGAGATTCAGGGCCTGTGTTTCAGTGCAAGAGTTTCAGGGCATGTCTTTCAGTGCATGAGTTTCAGGGCAGGAGTTTCAGAGCATGAGATTCAGGGCATGAGTTTCAGGGCAGGAGATTCACGGCTTGAGTTTACGATCATGAGATTTAGCGCATGAGATTCAGTGCATGAGTTTCAGGGCAGAAGTTTCAGGGCACGAGATTCAGGGCATGAGTTTCAGGACATGAGTTTCAGGGCAGGAGTTTCAGGGCATGTAATTCACGGCGTGAGTTTCAGTGCATGAGTTTCAGTGCATGGATTTGAGGGCAGGAGTTTCAAGGCATGAGATTCAGGGCATGAGTTTCAGGGCATGAGATTCAGGACAGGAGTTTCAAGGCATGAGATTCAGGGCATGAGTTTCAGGGCATGAGATTCAGGGCAGGAATTTCAGGGCATGTGATTCAGATAATGAGTTTCTGGGCAGATGAATCAGGGCAGGAGTTTTAAGGCATGTGATTCAGGGCAGGAGTTTCAGGGTATGAGATTTAGGGCATGAGTTTCAGTGCATGAGATTCAGGGCTTGAGTTTCAGGGCATGAGGTTCAGGGCATGAGTGTCAGTGCATGAGATTCAGGGCATCATTTTCAGGGCGGGAGTTTCAGTGCATGAGTTTCACGGCATGAGATTCAGGGCATGAGGTTCAGGGCATGAGATTTAGGGTCGGTGTTTCAGTGCAGGAATTTCACGGCATGAGATTCAGGGCATGTGTTTTAGGGCAAGTGTTTGAGTGCAAGAGTTTGAGGACATGAGATTCAGGGCATGAGTTTCAAGGCAGGAGATTCAGGGCAGGAGATTGAGGGCATGAGATTCGGGGCTTGAGTTTCAAGGGAGGGGTTTTCGGGCACGTATTTCAGTGCAGGAGTTTGACGGCATGAGATTCACAGCATGAGTTTCAGTGCATGAGTTTGAGGGCAGGAGTATCAAGGCATGAGATTCAGGGCATGAGTTTCAGGGCTGGAGAATAAGGGCTTGAGTTTCAGGGCATGAGATTCAGGGCATGAGTTTCAGGGCATGAGTTTCAGGGCATGAGTTTCAGTGCATGAGATTCAGGGCATCAGTTTCAGGGCAGGAGTTTCAGTGCATGAGTTTCACGGCATGAGATTCATTGCATGAGATTCAGGGCATGAGTTTTAGGGTAGGTGTTTCAGTGCAAGAGTTTCAGGGCATGAGATTCAGAGCATGAGTTTCAGGGCAGGAATTTCAGGGCATGACATTCAGGGCATGAGTTTCAGGGCAGGAGATTCACGGCTTGAGTTTAAGGTCAAGAGATTTAGCGCATGAGATTCAGAGCATGAGTTTCATGGCAGAAGTTTCAGGGCATGAGATTCAGGGCATGAGTTTCAGGGCATGAGATTCAGGGCAGGAATTTCAGGGCATGTGATTCAGATAATGAGTTTCTGTGCAGATGATTCAGGGCAGGAGTTTTAGTGCATGTGATTCAGGGCATGAGTTTCAGGGCAGGAGTTTCTGTGCATGAGTTTCACCGCATGAGATTCAGGGCATGAGGTTCAGGGCATGAGTTTTAGGGTAGGTGTTTCAGTGCAAGAGTTTCAGGGCATGAGATTCGGGGCATGAGTTTCAGGGCAGGAATTTCACGGCATGAGATTCAGGGCATGTGTTTTAGGGCAGGTGTTTCAGTGCATGAGTTTCAGGGCAGGAGTTTCAGGGTATGAGATTTAGGGCATGAGCTTCAGGACATGAGATTCAGGGCTTGAGTTTCAGGGCATGAGGTTCAGGGCATGAGTTTCAGTGCATGAGATTCAGGGCATCAGTTTCAGGGCAGGAGTTTCAGTGCATGAGTTTCACGGCATGAGATTCATTGCATGAGATTCAGGGCATGAGTTTTAGGGTAGGTGTTTCAGTGCAAGAGTTTCAGGGCATGAGATTCAGGGCATGAGTTTCAGGGCAGGAATTTCAGGGCATGACATTCAGGGCATGAGTTTCAGGGCAGGAGATTCACGGCTTGAGTTTAAGGTCAAGAGATTTAGCGCATGAGATTCAGTGCATGAGTTTCATGGCAGAAGTTTCAGGGCATGAGATTCAGGGCATGAGTTTCAGGGAGGAGAATAAGGGCTTGAGTTTCAGGGCATGAGTTTGAGGGCAGGAGTTTCAAGGCATGAGATTCAGGGCATGAGATTCAGGACAGGAGTTACAAGGCATGAGATTCAGGTCATGAGTTTCAGTGCATGAGTTTCAGTGCATGAGTTTGAGGGCAGGAGTTTCAAGGCATGAGATTCAGGGCATGAGTTTCAGGGCATGAGATTCAGGTCAGGAATTTCAGGGCATGTGATTCAGATAATGAGTTTCTGTGCAGATGATTCAGGGCAGGAGTTTTAGTGCATGTGATTCAGGGCATGAGTTTCAGGGCAGGAGTTTCTGTGCATGAGTTTCACCGCATGAGATTCAGGGCATGAGGTTCAGGGCATGAGTTTTAGGGTAGGTGTTTCAGTGCAAGAGTTTCAGGGCATGAGATTCGGGGCATGAGTTTCAGGGCAGGAATTTCACGGCATGAGATTCAGGGCATGTGTTTTAGGGCAGGTGTTTCAGTGCATGAGTTTCAGGGCAGGAGTTTCAGGGTATGAGATTTAGGGCATGAGCTTCAGGACATGAGATTCAGGGCTTGAGTTTCAGGGCATGAGGTTCAGGGCATGAGTTTCAGTGCATGAGATTCAGGGCATCAGTTTCAGGGCAGGAGTTTCAGTGCATGAGTTTCACGGCATGAGATTCATTGCATGAGATTCAGGGCATGAGTTTTAGGGTAGGTGTTTCAGTGCAAGAGTTTCAGGGCATGAGATTCAGGGCATGAGTTTCAGGGCAGGAATTTCAGGGCATGACATTCAGGGCATGAGTTTCAGGGCAGGAGATTCACGGCTTGAGTTTAAGGTCAAGAGATTTAGCGCATGAGATTCAGTGCATGAGTTTCATGGCAGAAGTTTCAGGGCATGAGATTCAGGGCATGAGTTTCAGGGAGGAGAATAAGGGCTTGAGTTTCAGGGCATGAGATTCAGGGCATGAGTTTCAGGGCATGAGTTTCAGGGCAGGAGTTTCAGACATGAGTTTGAGGGCAGGGGTTTCAAGGCATGAAATTCAGGGCATGAGATTCAGGACAGGAGTTACAAGGCATGAGATTCAGGTCATGAGTTTCAGTGCATGAGTTTCAGTGCATGAGTTTGATGGCAGGAGTTTCAAGGCATGAGATTCAGGGCATGAGTTTCAGGGCATGAGATTCAGGGCAGGAATTTCAGGGCATGTGATTCAGATAATGAGTTTCTGTGCAGATGATTCAGGGCAGGAGTTTTAGGGCATGTGATTCAGGGCATGAGTTTCAGTGCAGGAGTTTCAGGGCAGGAGTTTCAGGGTATGAGATTTAGGGCATGAGTTTCAGTGCATGAGATTCAGGGCTTGAGTTTCAGGGCATGAGGTTCAGGGCATGGGTGTCAGTGCATGAGATTCAGGGCGTCATTTTCAGGGCAGGAGTTTCAGTGCATGAGTTTCACGGCATGAGATTCAGGGCATGAGGTTCAGGGCATGAGTTTTAGGGTAGGTGTTTCAGTGCAAGAGTTTCAGGGCATGAGATTCAGGGCATGAGTTTCAGGGCAGGAATTTCACGGCATGAGATTCAGGGCATGTGTTTTAGGGCAGGTGTTTCAGTGCAAGAGATTCAGGGCATGAGATTCGGGGCTTGAGTTTCAAGGCATGTGTTTTAGGGCACGTATTTCAGTGCAGGAGTTTCAGGGCAGGAGAATCACAGCATGAGTTTGAGTGCATGAGTTTGAAGCAGGAGTTTCACGGCATGAGATTCAGGGCATGAGTTTAAGGGCATGGGTTTCAAGTCTGTTGTTTCAGGGCTTGAGATTTAGGGCATGAGTTTCAGGGCAGGAGATTCAGGGCTTGAGTTTCAGGGCATGAGGTTCAGGGCATGGGTGTCAGTGCATGAGATTCAGGGCGTCATTTTCAGGGCAGGAGTTTCAGTGCATGAGTTTCACGGCATGAGATTCAGGGCATGAGGTTCAGGGCATGAGTTTTAGGGTAGGTGTTTCAGTGCAAGAGTTTCAGGGCATGAGATTCAGGGCATGAGTTTCAGGGCAGGAATTTCACGGCATGAGATTCAGGGCATGTGTTTTAGGGCAGGTGTTTCAGTGCAAGAGATTCAGGGCATGAGATTCGGGGCTTGAGTTTCAAGGCATGTGTTTTAGGGCACGTATTTCAGTGCAGGAGTTTCAGGGCAGGAGAATCACAGCATGAGTTTGAGTGCATGAGTTTGAAGCAGGAGTTTCACGGCATGAGATTCAGGGCATGAGTTTCAGGGCATGAGTTTAAGGGCATGGGTTTCAAGTCTGTTGTTTCAGGGCTTGAGATTCAGGACAGCAGTTTCAGGGCAGGAGATTCAGGGCCGGTGTTTCAGTGCAAGAGTTTCAGTGCAAGAGTTTCAGGGCATGTCTTTCAGTGCATTAGTTTCAGGGCAGGAGTTTCAGAGCATGAGATTCAGGGCATGAGTTTCAGGGCAGGAGATTCATGGTTTGAGTTTAAGGTCATGAGATTTAGCGCATGAGATTCAGTGCATGAGTTTCAAGGCAGAAGTTTCAGGGCACGAGATTCAGGGCATGAGTTTCAGGGCAGGAGTTTCAGGACAAGTAATTCAGGGCGTGAGTTTCAGTGCATGAGTTTCAGTGCATGAGTTTGAGGGCAGGAGTTTCTAGGCATGAGATTCAGGACAGGAGTTTCAAGGCATGAGATTCAGGGCATAAGTTTCAGTGCATGAGTTTCAGTGCATGAGTTTGAGGGCAGGAATTTCAAGGCATGAGATTCAGGGCATGAGTTTCAGGGCATGAGATTCAGGGCAGGAATTTCAGACATGAGATTCAGATAATGAGTTTCTGGGCAGATGAATCAGGGCAGGAGTTTTGGGGCATGTGATTCAGGGCATGAGTTTCAGTGCATGAGTTTCAGGGCAGGAGTTTCAGGGTATGAGATTTAGGGCATGAGTTTCAGTGCATGAGATTCAGGGCTTGAGTTTCAGGGCATGAGATTCAGGGCTTGAGTTTCAGGGCATGAGTTTCAGGGCATGAGTGTCAGTGCATGAGATTCAGAACATCAGTTTCAGGGCAGGAGTTTCAGTGCATGAGGTTCAGGGCATGAGTTTTAGGGTAGGTGTTTCAGTGCAAGAGTTTCAGGGCATGAGATTCAGGGCATGAGTATCAGGGCAGGAGATTCAGGGCATGAGATTCGGGGCGTGAGTTTCAAGGCAGGTGTTTTAGGGCACGTATTTCAGTGCAGGAGCTTCAGGGCAGGAGATTCAGAGAATGAGTTTCAGTGCATGAGTTTGAGGGCAGGAGTTTCACGGCATGAGATTCAGGGCATGAGTTGCTGGGCATGAGATTCAGGGCAGGTATTTCAGGGCATGTGATTCAGATAATGGGTTTCTGTGCAGATGATTCAGGGCAGGAGTTTTAGGGCATGTGATTCAGGGCATGAGTTTCAGTGCATGAGTTTCAGGGCAGGAGTTTCAGGGTATGAGATTTAGGGCATGAGTTTCAGTGCATGAGATTCAGGGCTTGAGTTTCAGGGCATGAGATTCAGGGCTTGAGTTTCAGGGCATGAGTTTCAGGGCATGAGTGTCAGTGCATGAGATTCAGAACATCAGTTTCAGGGCAGGAGTTTCAGTGCATGAGGTTCAGGGCATGAGTTTTAGGGTAGGTGTTTCAGTGCAAGAGTTTCAGGGCATGAGATTCAGGGCATGAGTATCAGGGCAGGAGATTCAGGGCATGAGATTCGGGGCGTGAGTTTCAAGGGAGGTGTTTTAGGGCACGTATTTCAGTGCAGGAGCTTCAGGGCAGGAGATTCAGAGAATGAGTTTCAGTGCATGAGTTTGAGGGCAGGAGTTTCACGGCATGAGATTCAGGGCATGAGTTGCTGGGCATGAGATTCAGGGCAGGTATTTCAGGGCATGTGATTCAGATAATGGGTTTCTGTGCAGATGATTCAGGGCAGGAGTTTTAGGGCATGTGATTCAGGGCATGAGTTTCAGTGCATGAGTTTCAGGGCAGGAGTTTCAGGGTATGAGATTTAGGGCTTGAGTTTCAGTGCATGAGATTCAGGGCTTGAGTTTCAGGGCATGAGGTTCAGGGCATGAGTGTCAGTGCATGAGATTCAGGGCGTCATTTTCAGGGCAGGAGTTTCAGTGCATGAGTTTCACGGCATGAGATTCAGGGCATGAGGTTCAGGGCATGAGTTTTAGGGTAGGTGTTTCAGTGCAAGAGTTTCAGGGCATGAGATTCAGGGCATGAGTTTCAGGGCAGGAATTTCACGGCATGAGATTCAGGGCATGTGTTTTAGGGCAGGTGTTTCAGTGCAAGAGTTTGAGGACATGAGATTCAGGGCATGAGTTTCAAGGCAGGAGATTCAGGGCAAGAGATTCAGGGCATGAGATTCGGGGCTTGAGTTTCAAGGCATGTGTTTTAGGGCACGTATTTCAGTGCAGGAGTTTCAGGGCAGGAGATTCACAGCATGAGTTTCAGTGCATGAGATTGAAGCAGGAGTTTCACGGCATGAGATTCAGGGCATGAGTTTCAGGGCATGAGTTTAAGGGCATGGGTTTCAGGTCTGTTGTTTCAGGGCTTGAGATTCAGGACAGCAGTTTCAGGGCAGGAGATTCAGGGCCGGTGTTTCAGTGCAAGAGTTTCAGTGCAAGAGTTTCAGGGCATGTCTTTCAGTGCATTAGTTTCAGGGCAGGAGTTTCAGAGCATGAGATTCAGGGCATGAGTTTCAGGGCAGGAGATTCATGGTTTGAGTTTAAGGTCATGAGATTTAGCGCATGAGATTCAGTGCATGAGTTTCAAGGCAGAAGTTTCAGGGCACGAGATTCAGGGCATGAGTTTCAGTGCAGGAGTTTCAGGACAAGTAATTCAGGGCGTGAGTTTCAGTGCATGAGTTTCAGTGCATGAGTTTGAGGGCATGAGATTCAGGACAGGAGTTTCAAGGCATGAGATTCAGGGCATGAGTTTCAGTGCATGAGTTTCAGTGCATGAGTTTGAGGGCAGGAATTTCAAGGCATGAGATTCAGGGCATGAGTTTCAGGGCATGAGATTCAGGGCAGGAATTTCAGGGCATGAGATTCAGATAATGAGTTTCTGGGCAGATGAATCAGGGCAGGAGTTTTAGGGCATGTGATTCAGGGCATGAGTTTCAGTGCATGAGTTTCAGGGCAGAAGTTTCAGGGTATGAGATTTAGGGCATGAGTTTCAGTGCATGAGATTCAGGGCTTGAGTTTCAGGGCATGAGATTCAGGGCTTGAGTTTCAGGGCATGAGTTTCAGGGCATGAATGTCAGTGCATGAGATTCAGAACATCAGTTTCAGGGCAGGAGTTTCAGTGCATGAGGTTCAGGGCATGAGTTTTAGGGTAGGTGTTTCAGTGCAAGAGTTTCAGGGCATGAGTATCAGGGCAGGAGATTCAGGGCATGAGATTCGGGGCGTGAGTTTCAAGGCAGGTGTTTTAGGGCACGTATTTCAGTGCAGGAGCTTCAGGGCAGGAGATTCAGAGAATGAGTTTCAGTGCATGAGTTTGAGGGCAGGAGTTTCACGGCATGAGATTCAGGGCATGAGTTTCTGGGCATGAGATTCAGGGCAGGTATTTCAGGGCATGTGATTCAGATAATGAGTTTCTGTGCAGATGATTCATGGCAGGAGTTTTAGGGCATGTGATTCAGGGTATGAGTTTCAGTGCATGAGTTTCAGGGCAGGAGTTTCAGGGTATGAGATTTAGGGCATGAGTTTCAGTGCATGAGATTCAGGGCTTGAGTTTCAGGGCATGAGGTTCAGGGCATGAGTGTCAGTGCATGAGATTCAGGGCATCAGTTTCAGGACAGGAGTTTCAGTGCATGAGTTTCACGGCATGAGATTCAGGGCATGAGGTTCAGGGCATGAGTTTTAGGGTAGGTGTTTCAGTGCAAGAGTTTCAGGGCATGAGATTCAGGGCATGAGATTCAGGGCAGGAATTTCACGGCATGAGATTCAGGGCATGTGTTTTAGGGCAGGTGTTTCATTGCAAGAGTTTCAGGGCATGAGATTCAGGGCATGAGTTTCAGGGCAGGAATTTCACGGCATGAGATTCAGAGCATGAGATTCAGGGCATAAGTTTCAAGGCAGGAGATTCAGGGCAGGAGATTCAGGGCATGAGATTCGGGGCTTGAGTTTCAAGGCAGGTGTTTTAGGGCACGTATTTCAGTGCAGGAGTTTCAGGTCAGGAGATTCACAGCATGAGTTTCAGTGCATGAGTTTGAGGGCAGGAGTTTCACGCATGAGATTCAGGGCATGAGTGTCAAGGCATGAGTTTAAGGGCATGGGTTTCGGGTCTGTGGTTTCAGGGCTTGAGATTCAGGGCCTGTGTTTCAGTGCAAGAGTTTCAGGGCATGTCTTTCAGTGCATGAGTTTCAGGGCAGGAGTTTCAGAGCATGAGATTCAGGGCATGAGTTTCAGGGCAGGAGATTCACGGCTTGAGTTTACGATCATGAGATTTAGCGCATGAGATTCAGTGCATGAGTTTCAGGGCAGAAGTTTCAGGGCACGAGATTCAGGGCATGAGTTTCAGGACATGAGTTTCAGGGCAGGAGTTTCAGGGCATGTAATTCACGGCGTGAGTTTCAGTGCATGAGTTTCAGTGCATGGATTTGAGGGCAGGAGTTTCAAGGCATGAGATTCAGGGCATGAGTTTCAGGGCATGAGATTCAGGACAGGAGTTTCAAGGCATGAGATTCAGGGCATGAGTTTCAGGGCATGAGATTCAGGGCAGGAATTTCAGGGCATGTGATTCAGATAATGAGTTTCTGGGCAGATGAATCAGGGCAGGAGTTTTAAGGCATGTGATTCAGGGCAGGAGTTTCAGGGTATGAGATTTAGGGCATGAGTTTCAGTGCATGAGATTCAGGGCTTGAGTTTCAGGGCATGAGGTTCAGGGCATGAGTGTCAGTGCATGAGATTCAGGGCATCATTTTCAGGGCGGGAGTTTCAGTGCATGAGTTTCACGGCATGAGATTCAGGGCATGAGGTTCAGGGCATGAGATTTAGGGTCGGTGTTTCAGTGCAGGAATTTCACGGCATGAGATTCAGGGCATGTGTTTTAGGGCAAGTGTTTGAGTGCAAGAGTTTGAGGACATGAGATTCAGGGCATGAGTTTCAAGGCAGGAGATTCAGGGCAGGAGATTCAGGGCATGAGATTCGGGGCTTGAGTTTCAAGGGAGGGGTTTTCGGGCACGTATTTCAGTGCAGGAGTTTGACGGCATGAGATTCACAGCATGAGTTTCAGTGCATGAGTTTGAGGGCAGGAGTATCAAGGCATGAGATTCAGGGCATGAGTTTCAGGGCTGGAGAATAAGGGCTTGAGTTTCAGGGCATGAGATTCAGGGCATGAGTTTCAGGGCATGAGTTTCAGGGCATGAGTTTCAGTGCATGAGATTCAGGGCATCAGTTTCAGGGCAGGAGTTTCAGTGCATGAGTTTCACGGCATGAGATTCATTGCATGAGATTCAGGGCATGAGTTTTAGGGTAGGTGTTTCAGTGCAAGAGTTTCAGGGCATGAGATTCAGAGCATGAGTTTCAGGGCAGGAATTTCAGGGCATGACATTCAGGGCATGAGTTTCAGAGCAGGAGATTCACGGCTTGAGTTTAAGGTCAAGAGATTTAGCGCATGAGATTCAGAGCATGAGTTTCATGGCAGAAGTTTCAGGGCATGAGATTCAGGGCATGAGTTTCAGGGAGGAGAATAAGGGCTTGAGTTTCAGGGCATGAGATTCAGGTCATGAGTTTCAGGGCATGAGTTTCAGGGCAGGAGTTTCAGGGCATGAGTTTGAGGGCAGGAGTTTCAAGGCATGAGATTCAGGGCATGAGATTCAGGACAGGAGTTTCAAGGCATGAGATTCAGGTCATGAGTTTCAGTGCATGAGTTTCAGTGCATGAGTTTGATGGCAGGAGTTTCAAGGCATGAGATTCAGGGCATGAGTTTCAGGGCATGAGATTCAGGGCAGGAATTTCAGGGCATGTGATTCAGATAATGAGTTTCTGTGCAGATGATTCAGGGCAGGAGTTTTAGGGCATGTGATTCAGGGCATGAGTTTCAGTGCAGGAGTTTCAGGGCAGGAGTTTCAGGGTATGAGATTTAGGGCATGAGTTTCAGTGCATGAGATTCAGGGCATGAGTTTCAGTGCAGGAGTTTCAGGGCAGGAGTTTCAGGGTATGAGATTTAGGGCATGAGTTTCAGTGCATGAGTTTCACGGCATGAGATTCAGGGCATGAGGTTCAGGGCATGAGTTTTAGGGTAGGTGTTTCAGTGCAAGAGTTTCAGGGCATGAGATTCAGGGCATGAGTTTCAGGGCAGGAATTTCACGGCATGAGATTCAGGGCATGTGTTTTAGGGCAGGTGTTTCGGTGCAAGAGTTTGAGGACATGAGATTCAGGGCATGAGTTTCAAGGCAGGAGATTCAGGGCAAGAGATTCAGGGCATGAGATTCGGGGCTTGAGTTTCAAGGCATGTGTTTTAGGGCACGTATTTCAGTGCAGGAGTTTCAGGGCAGGAGATTCACAGCATGAGTTTGAGTGCAGGAGTTTGAAGCAGGAGTTTCACGGCATGAGATTAAGGGCATGAGTTTCAGCGCATGAGTTTAAGGGCATGGGTTTCAGGTCTGTTGTTTCAGGGCTTGAGATTCAGGACAGCAGTTTCAGGGCAGGAGATTCAGGGCCGGTGTTTCAGTGCAAGAGTTTCAGGGCATGTCTTTCAGTGCATTAGTTTCAGGGCAGGAGTTTCAGAGCATGAGATTCAGGGCATGAGTTTCAGGGCAGGAGATTCATGGTTTGAGTTTAAGGTCATGAGATTTAGCGCATGAGATTCAGTGCATGAGTTTCAAGGCAGAAGTTTCAGGGCACGAGATTCAGGGCACGAGTTTCAGGGCAGGAGTTTCAGGACAAGTAATTCAGGGCGTGCGTTTCAGTGCATGAGTTTCAGTGCATGAGTTTGAGGGCAGGAGTTTCTAGGCATGAGATTCAGGACAGGAGTTTCAAGGCATGAGATTCAGGGCATAAGTTTCAGTGCATGAGTTTCAGTGCATGAGTTTGAGGGCAGGAATTTCAAGGCATGAGATTCAGGGCATGAGTTTCAGGGCATGAGATTCAGGGCAGGAATTTCAGACATGAGATTCAGATAATGAGTTTCTGGGCAGATGAATCAGGGCAGGAGTTTTGGGGCATGTGATTCAGGGCATGAGTTTCAGTGCATGAGTTTCAGGGCAGGAGTTTCAGGGTATGAGATTTAGGGCATGAGTTTCAGTGCATGAGATTCAGGGCTTGAGTTTCAGGGCATAAGATTCAGGGCTTGAGTTTCAGGGCATGAGTTTCAGGGCATGAGTGTCAGTGCATGAGATTCAGAACATCAGTTTCAGGGCAGGAGTTTCAGTGCATGAGGTTCAGGGCATGAGTTTTAGGGTAGGTGTTTCAGTGCAAGAGTTTCAGGGCATGAGATTCAGGGCATGAGTATCAGGGCAGGATATTCAGGGCATGAGATTCGGGGCGTGAGTTTCAAGGCAGGTGTTTTAGGGCACGTATTTCAGTGCAGGAGCTTCAGGGCAGGAGATTCAGAGAATGAGTTTCAGTGCATGAGTTTGAGGGCAGGAGTTTCACGGCATGAGATTCAGGGCATGAGTTGCTGGGCATGAGATTCAGGGCAGGTATTTCAGGGCATGTGATTCAGATAATGGGTTTCTGTGCAGATGATTCAGGGCAGGAGTTTTAGGGCATGTGATTCAGGGCATGAGTTTCAGTGCATGAGTTTCAGGGCAGGAGTTTCAGGGTATGAGATTTAGGGCTTGAGTTTCAGTGCATGAGATTCAGGGCTTGAGTTTCAGGGCATGAGGTTCAGGGCATGAGTGTCAGTGCATGAGATTCAGGGCATCAGTTTCAGGACAGGAGTTTCAGTGCATGAGTTTCACGGCATGAGATTCAGGGCATGAGGTTCAGGGCATGAGTTTTAGGGTAGGTGTTTCAGTGCAAGAGTTTCAGGGCATGAGATTCAGGGCATGAGTTTCAGGGCAGGAATTTCACGGCATGAGATTCAGGGCATGTGTTTTAGGGCAGGTGTTTCAGTGCAAGAGTTTGAGGACATGAGATTCAGGGCATGAGTTTCAAGGCAGGAGATTCAGGGCAAGAGATTCAGGGCATGAGATTCGGGGCTTGAGTTTCAAGGCATGTGTTTTAGGGCACGTATTTCAGTGCAGGAGTTTCAGGGCAGGAGATTCACAGCATGAGTTTCAGTGCATGAGTTTGAAGCAGGAGTTTCACGGCATGAGATTCAGGGCATGAGTGTCAAGGCATGAGTTTAAGGGCATGGGTTTCAGGTCTGTGGTTTCAGGGCTTGAGATTCAGGGCCGGTGTTTCAGTGCAAGAGTTTCAGGGCATGTCTTTCAGTGCATGAGTTTCAGGGCAGGAGTTTCAGAGCATGAGATTCAGGGCATGAGTTTCAGGGCAGGAGATTCACGGCTTGAGTTTACGATCATGAGATTTAGCGCATGAGATTCAGTGCATGAGTTTCAGGGCAGAAGTTTCAGGGCACGAGATTCAGGGCATGGGTTTCAGGACATGAGTTTCAGGGCAGGAGTTTCAGGGCATGTAATTCACGGCGTGAGTTTCAGTGCATGAGTTTCAGTGCATGGATTTGAGGGCAGGAGTTTCAAGGCATGAGATTCAGGGCATGAGTTTCAGGGCATGAGATTCAGGACTGGAGTTTCAAGGCACGAGATTCAGGGCATGAGTTTCAGGGCATGAGATTCAGGGCAGGAATTTCAGGGCATGTGATTCAGATAATGAGTTTCTGGGCAGATGAATCAGGGCAGAAGTTTCAGGGCACGAGATTCAGGGCATGAGTTTCAGGGCAGGAGTTTCAGGGTATGAGATTTAGGGCATGAATTTCAGTGCATGAGATTCAGGGCTTGAGTTTCAGGGCATGAGATTCAGGACTGGAGTTTCAAGGCATGAGATTCAGGGCATGAGTTTCAGGGCATGAGATTCAGGGCTGGAATTTCAGGGCATGTGATTCAGATAATGAGTTTCTGGGCAGATGAATCAGGGCAGGAGTTTTAAGGCATGTGATTCAGGGCATGAGTTTCAGTACATGAGTTTCAGGGCAGGAGTTTCAGGGTATGAGATTTAGGGCATGAATTTCAGTGCATGAGATTCAGGGCTTGAGTTTCAGGGCATGAGGTTCAGGGCATGAGTGTCAGTGCATGAGATTCAGGGCATCATTTTCAGGGCGGGAGTTTCAGTGCATGAGTTTCACGGCATGAGATTCAGGGCATGAGGTTCAGGGCATGAGATTTAGGGTAGGTGTTTCAGTGCAGGAATTTCACGGCATGAGATTCAGGGCATGTGTTTTAGGGCAGGTGTTTGAGTGCAAGAGTTTGAGGACATGAGATTCAGGGCATGAGTTTCAAGGCAGGAGATTCAGGGCAGGAGATTCATAGCATGAGATTCGGGGCTTGAGTTTCAAGGGAGGTGTTTTAGGGCACGTATTTCAGTGCAGGAGTTTCACGGCATGAGATTCACAGCATGAGTTTCAGTGCATGAGTTTGAGGGCAGGAGTATCAAGGCATGAGATTCAGGGCATGAGTTTCAGGCCTGGAGAATAAGGGCTTGAGTTTCAGGGCATGAGATTCAGGGCATGAGTTTCAGGGCATGAGTTTCAGGGCATGAGTTTCAGGGCAGGAGTTTCAGGGCATGTAATTCAGAGCGTGAGTTTCAGGATATGAGATTCATGGCATGAGTTTCAGTGCAGGAGTTTCAGGGCATGAGATTCAGGACAGGAGTTTCAAGGCATGAGATTCAGGGCATGAGTTTCAGTGCATGAGCTTGAGAGCAAGAGATTCAAGGCATGAGAATCAGGGCATGAGTTTCAGGGCATGAGATTCAGGGCAGGAATTTCAGGGCATGTGATTCATGGCAGGAGTTTCATGGCATGTGAATCAGGGCATGAGTTTCAGTGCATGAGTTTCAGGGCAGGAGTTTCAGGGTATGAGATTTAGGGCATGAGCTTCAGTGCATGAGATTCAGGGCTTGAGTTTCAGGGCATGAGGTTCAGGGCATGAGTTTCAGTGCATGAGATTCAGGGCATCATTTTCAGGGCAGGAGTTTCAGTGCATGAGTTTCACGGCATGAGATTCATTGCATGAGATTCAGGGCATGAGTTTTAGGGTAGGTGTTTCAGTGCAAGAGTTTCAGGGCATGAGATTCAGAGCATGAGTTTCAGGGCAGGAATTTCAGGGCATGGCATTCAGGGCATAAGTTTCAGGGCAGGATATTCACGGCTTGAGTTTAAGGTCAAGAGATTTAGCGCATGAGATTCAGAGCATGAGTTTCATGGCAGAAGTTTCAGGGCATGAGATTCAGGGCATGAGTTTCAGGGAGGAGAATAAGGGCTTGAGTTTCAGGGCATGAGATTCAGGGCATGAGTTTCAGGGCATGAGTTTCAGGGCAGGAGTTTCAGGGCATGAGTTTGAGGGCAGGAGTTTCAAGGCATGAGATTCAGGGCATGAGATTCAGGGCATGAGATTCAGGACAGGAGTTACAAGGCATGAGATTCAGGTCATGAGTTTCAGTGCATGAGTTTCAGTGCATGAGTTTGAGGGCAGGAGTTTCAAGGCATGAGATTCAGGGCATGAGTTTCAGGGCATGAGATTCAGGGCAGGAATTTCAGGGCATCTGATTCAGATAATGAGTTTCTGTGCAGATGATTCAGGGCAGGAGTTTTAGTGCATGTGATTCAGGGCATGAGTTTCAGTGCATGAGATTCAGGGCTTCAGTTTCAGGGCATGAGGTTCAGGGCATGAGTGTCAGTGCATGAGATTCAGGGCATCATTTTCAGGGCAGGAGTTTCAGTGCATGAGTTTCACCGCATGAGATTCAGGGTATGAGGTTCAGGGCATGAGTTTTAGGGTAGGTGTTTCAGTGCAAAAGTTTCAGGGCATGAGATTCAGGGCATGAGTTTCAGGGCAGGAATTTCACGGCATGAAATTCAGGGCATGTGTTTTAGGGCAGGTGTTTCAGTGCAAGAGTTTGAGGACATGAGATTCAGGGCAGGAGTTTCAGGGCATGTGAATCAGGGCATGAGTTTCAGTGCATGAGTTTCGGGGCAGGAGTTTCAGGGTGTGAGATTTAGGGCATGAGCTTCAGTGCATGAGATTCAGGGCTTGAGTTTCAGGGCATGAGGTTCAGGGCATGAGTTTCAGAGCATGAGATTCAGGGCATCAGTTTCAGGGCAGGAGTTTCAGTGCATGAGTTTCACGGCATGAGATTCATTGCATGAGATTCAGGGCATGAGTTTTAGGGTAGGTGTTTCAGTGCAAGAGTTTCAGGGCGTGAGATTCAGGGCATGAGTTTCAGGGCAGGAATTTCAGGGGATGACATTCAGGGCATGAGTTTCAGGGCAGGAGATTCACGGCTTGAGTTTAAGGTCAAGAGATTTAGCGCATGAGATTCAGGGCATGAGTTTCAGGGCATGAGATTCAGGGCAGGAATTTCAGGGCATGTGATTCAGATAATGAGTTTCTGTGCAGATGATTCAGGGCAGGAGTTTTAGGGCATGTGATTCAGGGCATGAGTTTCAGTGCATGAGTTTCAGGGCCGGAGTTTCAGGGTATGAGATTTAGGGCATGAGTTTCAGTGCATGAGATTCAGGGCTAGAGTTTCAGGGCATGAGGTTCAGGGCATGAGTGTCAGTGCATGAGATTCAGGGCGTCATTTTCAGGGCAGGAGTTTCAGTGCATGAGTTTCACGGCATGAGATTCAGGGCATGAGGTTCAGGGCATGAGTTTTAGGGTAGCTGTTTCAGTGCAAGAGTTTCAGGGCATGAGATTCAGGGCATGAGTTTCAGGGCAGGAATTTCACGGCATGAGATTCAGGGCATGTGTTTTAGGGCAGGTGTTTCAGTGCAAGAGTTTGAGGACATGAGATTCAGGGCATGAGTTTCAAGGCAGGAGATTCAGGGCAAGAGATTCAGGGCATGAGATTCGGGGCTTGAGTTTCAAGGCATGTGTTTTAGGGCACGTATTTCAGTGCAGGAGTTTCAGGGCAGGAGATTCACAGCATGAGTTTCAGTGCATGAGATTGAAGCAGGAGTTTCACGGCATGAGATTCAGGGCATGAGTTTCAGGGCATGAGTTTAAGGGCATGGGTTTCAGGTCTGTTGTTTCAGGGCTTGAGATTCAGGACAGCAGTTTCAGGGCAGGAGATTCAGGTCCGGTGTTTCAGTGCAAGAGTTTCAGTGCAAGAGTTTCAGGGCATGTCTTTCAGTGCATTAGTTTCAGGGCAGGAGTTTCAGAGCATGAGATTCAGGGCATGAGTTTCAGGGCAGGAGATTCATGGTTTGAGTTTAAGGTCATGAGATTTAGCGCATGAGATTCAGTGCATGAGTTTCAAGGCAGAAGTTTCAGGGCACGAGATTCAGGGCATGAGTTTCAGTGCAGGAGTTTCAGGACAAGTAATTCAGGGCGTGAGTTTCAGTGCATGAGTTTCAGTGCATGAGTTTGAGGGCATGAGATTCAGGACAGGAGTTTCAAGGCATGAGATTCAGGGCATGAGTTTCAGTGCATGAGTTTCAGTGCATGAGTTTGAGGGCAGGAATTTCAAGGCATGAGATTCAGGGCATGAGTTTCAGGGCATGAGATTCAGGGCAGGAATTTCAGGGCATGAGATTCAGATAATGAGTTTCTGGGCAGATGAATCAGGGCAGGAGTTTTAGGGCATGTGATTCAGGGCATGAGTTTCAGTGCATGAGTTTCAGGGCAGAAGTTTCAGGGTATGAGATTTAGGGCATGAGTTTCAGTGCATGAGATTCAGGGCTTGAGTTTCAGGGCATGAGATTCAGGGCTTGAGTTTCAGGGCATGAGTTTCAGGGCATGAATGTCAGTGCATGAGATTCAGAACATCAGTTTCAGGGCAGGAGTTTCAGTGCATGAGGTTCAGGGCATGAGTTTTAGGGTAGGTGTTTCAGTGCAAGAGTTTCAGGGCATGAGATTCAGGGCATGAGTATCAGGGCAGGAGACTCAGGGCATGAGATTCGGGGCGTGAGTTTCAAGGCAGGTGTTTTAGGGCACGTATTTCAGTGCAGGAGCTTCAGGGCAGGAGATTCAGAGAATGAGTTTCAGTGCATGAGATTCAGGGCTTCAGTTTCAGGGCATGAGGTTCAGGGCATGAGTGTCAGTGCATGAGATTCAGGGCATCATTTTCAGAGCAGGAGTTTCAGTGCATGAGTTTCACCGGATGAGATTCAGGGTATGAGGTTCAGGGCATGAGTTTTAGGGTAGGTGTTTCAGTGCAAAAGTTTCAGGGCATGAGATTCAGGGCATGAGTTTCAGGGCAGGAATTTCACGGCATGAAATTCAGGGCATGTGTTTTAGGGCAGGTGTTTCAGTGCAAGAGTTTGAGGACATGAGATTCAGGGCAGGAGTTTCAGGGCATGTGAATCAGGGCATGAGTTTCAGTGCATGAGTTTCAGGGCAGGAGTTTCAGGGTGTGAGATTTAGGGCATGAGCTTCAGTGCATGAGATTCAGGGCTTGAGTTTCAGGGCATGAGGTTCAGGGCATGAGTTTCAGAGCATGAGATTCAGGGCATCAGTTTCAGGGCAGGAGTTTCAGTGCATGAGTTTCACGGCATGAGATTCATTGCATGAGATTCAGGGCATGAGTTTTAGGGTAGGTGTTTCAGTGCAAGAGTTTCAGGGCGTGAGATTCAGGGCATGAGTTTCAGGGCAGGAATTTCAGGGCATGACATTCAGGGCATGAGTTTCAGGGCAGGAGATTCACGGCTTGAGTTTAAGGTCAAGAGATTTAGCGCATGAGATTCAGGGCATGAGTTTCAGGGCATGAGATTCAGGGCAGGAATTTCAGGGCATGTGATTCAGATAATGAGTTTCTGTGCAGATGATTCAGGGCAGGAGTTTTAGGGCATGTGATTCAGGGCATGAGTTTCAGTGCATGAGTTTCAGGGCCGGAGTTTCAGGGTATGAGATTTAGGGCATGAGTTTCAGTGCATGAGATTCAGGGCTTGAGTTTCAGGGCATGAGGTTCAGGGCATGAGTGTCAGTGCATGAGATTCAGGGCGTCATTTTCAGGGCAGGAGTTTCAGTGCATGAGTTTCACGGCATGAGATTCAGGGCATGAGGTTCAGGGCATGAGTGTCAGTGCATGAGATTCAGGGCATCATTTTCAGAGCAGGAGTTTCAGTGCATGAGTTTCACCGGATGAGATTCAGGGTATGAGGTTCAGGGCATGAGTTTTAGGGTAGGTGTTTCAGTGCAAAAGTTTCAGGGCATGAGATTCAGGGCATGAGTTTCAGGGCAGGAATTTCACGGCATGAAATTCAGGGCATGTGTTTTAGGGCAGGTGTTTCAGTGCAAGAGTTTGAGGACATGAGATTCAGGGCATGAGTTTCAAGGCAGGAGATTCAGGGCAAGAGATTCAGGGCATGAGATTCGGGGCTTGAGTTTCAAGGCATGTGTTTTAGGGCACGTATTTCAGTGCAGGAGTTTCAGGGCAGGAGATTCACAGCATGAGTTTCAGTGCATGAGATTGAAGCAGGAGTTTCACGGCATGAGATTCAGGGCATGAGTTTCAGGGCATGAGTTTAAGGGCATGGGTTTCAGGTCTGTTGTTTCAGGGCTTGAGATTCAGGACAGCAGTTTCAGGGCAGGAGATTCAGGTCCGGTGTTTCAGTGCAAGAGTTTCAGTGCAAGAGTTTCAGGGCATGTCTTTCAGTGCATTAGTTTCAGGGCAGGAGTTTCAGAGCATGAGATTCAGGGCATGAGTTTCAGGGCAGGAGATTCATGGTTTGAGTTTAAGGTCATGAGATTTAGCGCATGAGATTCAGTGCATGAGTTTCAAGGCAGAAGTTTCAGGGCACGAGATTCAGGGCATGAGTTTCAGTGCAGGAGTTTCAGGACAAGTAATTCAGGGCGTGAGTTTCAGTGCATGAGTTTCAGTGCATGAGTTTGAGGGCATGAGATTCAGGACAGGAGTTTCAAGGCATGAGATTCAGGGCATGAGTTTCAGTGCATGAGTTTCAGTGCATGAGTTTGAGGGCAGGAATTTCAAGGCATGAGATTCAGGGCATGAGTTTCAGGGCATGAGATTCAGGGCAGGAATTTCAGGGCATGAGATTCAGATAATGAGTTTCTGGGCAGATGAATCAGGGCAGGAGTTTTAGGGCATGTGATTCAGGGCATGAGTTTCAGTGCATGAGTTTCAGGGCAGAAGTTTCAGGGTATGAGATTTAGGGCATGAGTTTCAGTGCATGAGATTCAGGGCTTGAGTTTCAGGGCATGAGATTCAGGGCTTGAGTTTCAGGGCATGAGTTTCAGGGCATGAATGTCAGTGCATGAGATTCAGAACATCAGTTTCAGGGCAGGAGTTTCAGTGCATGAGGTTCAGGGCATGAGTTTTAGGGTAGGTGTTTCAGTGCAAGAGTTTCAGGGCATGAGATTCAGGGCATGAGTATCAGGGCAGGAGACTCAGGGCATGAGATTCGGGGCGTGAGTTTCAAGGCAGGTGTTTTAGGGCACGTATTTCAGTGCAGGAGCTTCAGGGCAGGAGATTCAGAGAATGAGTTTCACGGCATGAGATTCAGGGCATGAGTTTCTGGGCATGAGATTCAGGGCAGGTATTTCAGGGCATGTGATTCAGATAATGAGTTTCTGTGCAGATGATTCAGGGCAGGAGTTTTAGGGCATGTGATTCAGGGTATGAGTTTCAGTGCATGAGTTTCAGGGCAGGAGTTTCAGGGTATGAGATTTAGGGCATGAGTTTCAGTGCATGAGATTCAGGGCTTGAGTTTCAGGGCATGAGGTTCAGGGCATGAGTGTCAGTGCATGAGATTCAGGGCATCAGTTTCAGTGCATGAGTTTCACGGCATGAGATTCAGGGCATGAGGTTCAGGGCATGAGTTTTAGGGTAGGTGTTTCAGTGCAAGAGTTTCAGGGCATGAGATTCAGGGCATAAGTTTCAGGGCAGGAATTTCACGGCATGAGACTCAGGGCATGTGTTTTAGGGCAGGTGTTTCATTGCAAGAGTTTCAGGGCATGAGATTCAGGGCATGAGTTTCAGGGCAGGAATTTAACGGCATGAGATTCAGGGCATGTGTTTTAGGGCAGGTGTTTCATTGCAAGAGTTTCAGGGCATGAGATTCAGGGCATAAGTTTCAAGGCAGGAGATTCAGGGCAGGAGATTCAGGGCATGAGATTCGGGGCTTGAGTTTCAAGGCAGGTGTTTTAGGGCACGTATTTCAGTGCAGGAGTTTCAGGGCAGGAGATTCACAGCATGAGTTTCAGTGCATGAGTTTCAGGGCATGTCTTTCAGTGCATGAGTTTCAGGGCAAGAGTTTCAGAGCATGAGATTCAGGGCATGAGTTTCAGGGCAGGAGATTCACGGCTTGAGTTTACGATCATGAGATTTAGCGCATGAGATTCAGTGCATGAGTTTCAGGGCAGAAGTTTCAGGGCACGAGATTCAGGGCATGAGTTTCAGGACATGAGTTTCAGGGCAGGAGTTTCAGGGCATGTAATTCACGGCGTGAGTTTCAGTGCATGAGTTTCAGTGCATGGATTTGAGGGCAGGAGTTTCAAGGCATGAGATTCAGGGCATGAGTTTCAGGGCATGAGATTCAGGACAGGAGTTTCAAGGCATGAGATTCAGGGCATGAGTTTCAGGGCATGAGATTCAGGGCAGGAATTTCAGGGCATGTGATTCAGATAATGAGTTTCTGGGCAGATGAATCAGGGCAGGAGTTTTAAGGCATGTGATTCAGGGCATGAGTTTCAGTACATGAGTTTCAGGGCAGGAGTTTCAGGGTATGAGATTTAGGGCATGAGTTTCAGTGCATGAGATTCAGGGCTTGAGTTTCAGGGCATGAGGTTCAGGGCATGAGTGTCAGTGCATGAGATTCAGGGCATCATTTTCAGGGCGGGAGTTTCAGTGCATGAGTTTCACGGCATGAGATTCAGGGCATGAGGTTCAGGGCATGAGATTTAGGGTAGGTGTTTCAGTGCAGGAATTTCACGGCATGAGATTCAGGGCATGTGTTTTAGGGCAGGTGTTTGAGTGCAAGAGTTTGAGGACATGAGATTCAGGGCATGAGTTTCAAGGCAGGAGATTCAGGGCAGGAGTTTCAGGGCATGAGATTCGGGGCTTGAGTTTCAAGGGAGGGGTTTTCGGGCACGTATTTCAGTGCAGGAGTTTGACGGCATGAGATTCACAGCATGAGTTTCAGTGCATGAGTTTGAGGGCAGGAGTATCAAGGCATGAGATTCAGGGCATGAGTTTCAGGGCTGGAGAATAAGGGCTTGAGTTTCAGGGCATGAGATTCAGGGCATGAGTTTCAGGGCATGAGTTTCAGGGCATGAGTTTCAGTGCATGAGATTCAGGGCATCAGTTTCAGGGCAGGAGTTTCAGTGCATGAGTTTCACGGCATGAGATTCATTGCATGAGATTCAGGGCATGAGTTTTAGGGTAGGTGTTTCAGTGCAAGAGTTTCAGGGCATGAGATTCAGAGCATGAGTTTCAGGGCAGGAATTTCAGGGCATGACATTCAGGGCATGAGTTTCAGGGCAGGAGATTCACGGCTTGAGTTTAAGGTCAAGAGATTTAGCGCATGAGATTCAGAGCATGAGTTTCATGGCAGAAGTTTCAGGGCATGAGATTCAGGGCATGAGTTTCAGGGAGGAGAATAAGGGCTTGAGTTTCAGGGCATGAGAATCAGGGCATGAGTTTCAGGGCATGAGTTTCAGGGCAGGAGTTTCAGGGCATGAGTTTGAGGGCAGGAGTTTCAAGTCATGAGATTCAGGGCATGAGATTCAGGACAGGAGTTTCAAGGCATGAGATTCAGGTCATGAGTTTCAGTGCATGAGTTTCAGTGCATGAGTTTGAGGGCAGGAGTTTCAAGGCATGAGATTCAGGGCATGAGTTTCAGGGCATGAGATTCAGGGCAGGAATTTCAGGGCATGTGATTCAGATAATGAGTTTCTGTGCAGATGATTCAGGGCAGGAGTTTTAGGGCATGTGATTCAGGGCATGAGTTTCAGTGCATGAGTTTCAGGGCAGGAGTTTCAGGGTATGAGATTTAGGGCATGAGTTTCAGTGCATGAGATTCAGGGCTTGAGTTTCAGGGCATGAGGTTCAGGGCATGAGTGTCAGTGCATGAGATTCAGGGCATCATTTTCAGGGCAGGAGTTTCAGTGCATGAGTTTCACGGCATGAGATTCAGGGCATGAGGTTCAGGGCATGAGTTTTAGGGCAGGAATTTCACTGCATGAGATTCAGGGCATGTGTTTTAGGGCAGGTGTTTAAGTGCAAGACTTTGAGGACATGAGATTCAGGGCATGAGTTTCAAGGCAGGAGATTCAGGGCAAGAGATTCAGGGCATGAGATTCGGGGCTTGAGTTTCAAGGCAGGTGTTTTAGGGCACGTATTTCAGTGCAGGAGTTTCAGAGCAGGAGATTCACAGCATGAGTTTCAGTGCATGAGTTTGAGGGCAGGAGTTTCACGGCATGAGATTCAGGGCATGAGTTTCAGGGCATGAGTTTAAGGGCATGGGTTTCAGGTCTGTTGTTTCAGGGCTTGAGATTCAGGAAAGCAGTTTCAGGGCAGGAGATTCAGGGCCGGTGTTTCAGTGCAAGAGTTTCAGTGCAAGAGTTTCAGGGCATGTCTTTCAGTGCATTAGTTTCATGTCAGGAGTTTCAGAGCATGAGATTCAGGGCATGAGTTTCAGGGCAGGAGATTCATGGCTTGAGTTTAAGGTCATGAGGTTTAGCGCATGAGATTCAGTGCATGAGTTTCAAGGCAGAAATTTCAGGGCACGAGATTCAGGGCATGAGTTTCAGGGCAGGAGTTTCAGGATATGTAATTCAGGGCGTGAGTTTCAGTGCATGAGTTTGAGGGCAGGAGTTTTTAGGCATGAGATTCAGGAAAGGAGTTTCAAGGCATGAGATTCAGGGCATGAGTTTCAGTGCATGAGTTTGAGGGCAGTAGTTTCAAGGCATGAGATTCAGGGCATGAGTTTCAGGGCATGAGATTCAGGGCATGTGTTTTAGGGCAGGTGTTTGAGTGCAAGAGTTTGAGGACATGAGATTCAGGGCATGAGTTTCAAGGCAGGAGATTCAGGGCAGGAGATTCAGGGCATGAGATTCGGGGCTTGAGTTTCAAGGCAGGTGTTTTAGGGCACGTATTTCAGTGCAGGAGTTTCACGGCATGAGATTCACAGCATGAGTTTCAGTGCATGAGTTTGAGGGCAGGAGTATCAAGGCATGAGATTCAGGGCGTGAGTTTCAGGGCTGGAGAATAAGGGCTTGAGTTTCAGGGCATGAGTTTCAGGGCAGGAGTTTCAGGGCATGTAATTCAGGGCGTGAGTTTCAGGATATGAGATTCATGACATGAGTTTCAGTGCAGGAGTTTCAGGGCATGAGATTCAGGACAGGAGTTTCAAGGCATGAGATTCAGGGCATGAGTTTCAGTGCATGAGTTTGAGGGCAAGAGTTTCAATGCATGAGAATCAGGGCATGAGTTTCAGGGCATGAGATTCAGGGCAGGAATTTCAGGGCATGTGATTCAGGGCAGGAGTTTCAGGGCATGTGAATCAGGGCATGAGTTTTAGGGTAGGTGTATCAGTGCAAGAGTTTCAGGGCATGAGATTCAGAGCATGAGTTTCAGGGCAGGAATTTCAGGGCATGACATTCAGGGCATGAGTTTCAGGGCAGGAGATTCACGGCTTGAGTTTAAGGTCAAGAGATTTAGCGCATGAGATTCAGAGCATGAGTTTCATGGCAGAAGTTTCAGGGCATGAGATTCAGGGCATGAGTTTGAGGGCAGGAGTTTCAAGGCATGAGATTCAGGGCATGAGATTCAGGACAGGAGTTTCAAGGCATGAGATTCAGGTCATGAGTTTCAGTGCATGAGTTTCAGGGCAGAAGTTTCAGGGTATGAGATTTAGGGCATGAGTTTCAGTGCATGAGATTCAGGGCTTGAGTTTCAGGCATGAGATTCAGGGCTTGAGTTTCAGGGCATGAGTTTCAGGGCATGAATGTCAGTGCATGAGATTCAGAACATCAGTTTCAGGGCAGGAGTTTCAGTGCATGAGGTTCAGGGCATGAGTTTTAGGGTAGGTGTTTCAGTGCAAGAGTTTCAGGGCATGAGATTCAGGGCATGAGTATCAGGGCAGGAGACTCAGGGCATGAGATTCGGGGCGTGAGTTTCAAGGCAGGTGTTTTAGGGCACGTATTTCAGTGCAGGAGCTTCAGGGCAGGAGATTCTGAGAATGAGTTTCAGTGCATGAGTTTGAGGGCAGGAGTTTCACGGCATGAGATTCAGGGCATGAGTTTCTGGGCATGAGATTCAGGGCAGGTATTTCAGGGCATGTGATTCAGATAATGAGTTTCTGTGCAGATGATTCAGGGCAGGAGTTTTAGGGCATGTGATTCAGGGTATGAGTTTCAGTGCATGAGTTTCAGGCAGGAGTTTCAGGGTATGAGATTTAGGGCATGAGTTTCAGTGCATGAGATTCAGGGCTTGAGTTTCAGGGCATGAGGTTCAGGGCATGAGTGTCAGTGCATGAGATTCAGGGCATCAGTTTCAGGACAGGAGTTTCAGTGCATGAGTTTCACGGCATGAGATTCAGGGCATGAGGTTCAGGGCATGAGTTTTAGGGTAGGTGTTTCAGTGCAAGAGTTTCAGGGCATGAGATTCAGGGCATGAGTTTCAGGGCAGGAATTTCACGGCATGAAACTCAGGGCATGTGTTTTAGGGCAGGTGTTTCATTGCAAGAGTTTCAGGGCATGAGATTCAGGGCATGAGTTTCAGGGCAGGAATTTAACGGCATGAGATTCAGGGCATGTGTTTTAGGGCAGGTGTTTCATTGCAAGAGTTTCAGGGCATGAGATTCAGGGCATAAGTTTCAAGGCAGGAGATTCAGGGCAGGAGATTCAGGGCATGAGATTCGGGGCTTGAGTTTCAAGGCAGGTGTTTTAGGGCACGTATTTCAGTGCAGGAGTTTCAGGGCAGGAGATTCACAGCATGAGTTTCAGTGCATGAGTTTGAGGGCAGGAGTTTCACGCATGAGATTCAGGGCATGAGTGTCAAGGCATGAGTTTAAGGGCATGGGTTTCGGGTCTGTGGTTTCAGGGCTTGAGATTCAGGGCCTGTGTTTCAGTGCAAGAGTTTCAGGGCATGTCTTTCAGTGCATGAGTTTCAGGGCAGGAGTTTCAGAGCATGAGATTCAGGGCATGAGTTTCAGGGCAGGAGATTCACGGCTTGAGTTTACGATCATGAGATTTAGCGCATGAGATTCAGTGCATGAGTTTCAGGGCAGAAGTTTCAGGGCACGAGATTCAGGGCATGAGTTTCAGGACATGAGTTTCAGGGCAGGAGTTTCAGGGCATGTAATTCACGGCGTGAGTTTCAGTGCATGAGTTTCAGTGCATGGATTTGAGGGCAGGAGTTTCAAGGCATGAGATTCAGGGCATGAGTTTCAGGGCATGAGATTCAGGACAGGAGTTTCAAGGCATGAGATTCAGGGCATGAGTTTCAGGGCATGAGATTCAGGGCAGGAATTTCAGGGCATGTGATTCAGATAATGAGTTTCTGGGCAGATGAATCAGGGCAGGAGTTTTAAGGCATGTGATTCAGGGCATGAGTTTCAGTACATGAGTTTCAGGGCAGGAGTTTCAGGGTATGAGATTTAGGGCATGAGTTTCAGTGCATGAGATTCAGGGCTTGAGTTTCAGGGCATGAGGTTCAGGGCATGAGTGTCAGTGCATGAGATTCAGGGCATCATTTTCAGGGCGGGAGTTTCAGTGCATGAGTTTCACGGCATGAGATTCAGGGCATGAGGTTCAGGGCATGAGATTTAGGGTAGGTGTTTCAGTGCAGGAATTTCACGGCATGAGATTCAGGGCATGTGTTTTAGGGCAGGTGTTTGAGTGCAAGAGTTTGAGGACATGAGATTCAGGGCATGAGTTTCAAGGCAGGAGATTCAGGGCAGGAGATTCAGGGCATGAGATTCGGGGCTTGAGTTTCAAGGGAGGGGTTTTCGGGCACGTATTTCAGTGCAGGAGTTTGACGGCATGAGATTCACAGCATGAGTTTCAGTGCATGAGTTTGAGGGCAGGAGTATCAAGGCATGAGATTCAGGGCATGAGTTTCAGGCTGGAGAATAAGGGCTTGAGTTTCAGGGCATGAGATTCGGGGCATGAGTTTCAGGGCATGAGTTTCAGGGCATGAGTTTCAGTGCATGAGATTCAGGGCATCAGTTTCAGGCAGGAGTTTCAGTGCATGAGTTTCACGGCATGAGATTCATTGCATGAGATTCAGGGCATGAGTTTTAGGGTAGGTGTTTCAGTGCAAGAGTTTCATGGCATGAGATTCAGAGCATGAGTTTCAGGGCAGGAATTTCAGGGCATGACATTCAGGGCATGAGTTTCAGGGCAGGAGATTCACGGCTTGAGTTTAAGGTCAAGAGATTTAGCGCATGAGATTCAGAGCATGAGTTTCATGGCAGAAGTTTCAGGGCATGAGATTCAGGGCATGAGTTTCAGGGAGGAGAATAAGGGCTTGAGTTTCAGGGCATGAGATTCAGGGCATGAGTTTCAGGGCATGAGTTTCAGGGCAGGAGTTTCAGGGCATGAGTTTGAGAGCAGGAGTTTCAAGGCATGAGATTCAGGGCATGAGATTCAGGACAGGAGTTTCAAGGCATGAGATTCAGGTCATGAGTTTCAGTGCATGAGTTTCAGTGCATGAGTTTGAGGGCAGGAGTTTCAAGGCATGAGATTCAGGGCATGAGTTTCAGGGCATGAGATTCAGGGCAGGAATTTCAGGGCATGTGATTCAGATAATGAGTTTCTGTGCAGATGATTCAGGGCAGGAGTTTTAGGGCATGTGATTCAGGGCATGAGTTTCAGTGCATGAGTTTCAGGGCAGGAGTTTCAGGGTATGAGATTTAGGGCATGAGTTTTCAGTGCATGAGATTCAGGGCTTGAGTTTCAGGGCATGAGGTTCAGGGCATGAGTGTCAGTGCATGAGATTCAGGGCATCATTTTCAGGGCGGGAGTTTCAGTGCATGAGTTTCACGGCATGAGATTCAGGGCATGAGGTTCAGGGCATGAGATTTAGGGTAGGTGTTTCAGTGCAGGAATTTCACGGCATGAGATTCAGGGCATGTGTTTTAGGGCAGGTGTTTGAGTGCAAGAGTTTGAGGACATGAGATTCAGGGCATGAGTTTCAAGGCAGGAGATTCAGGGCAGGAGATTCAGGGCATGAGATTCGGGGCTTGAGTTTCAAGGGAGGGGTTTTCGGGCACGTATTTCAGTGCAGGAGTTTGACGGCATGAGATTCACAGCATGAGTTTCAGTGCATGAGTTTGAGGGCAGGAGTATCAAGGCATGAGATTCAGGGCATGAGTTTCAGGGCTGGAGAATAAGGGCTTGAGTTTCAGGGCATGAGATTCAGGGCATGAGTTTCAGGGCATGAGTTTCAGGGCATGAGTTTCAGTGCATGAGATTCAGGGCATCAGTTTCAGGGCAGGAGTTTCAGTGCATGAGTTTCACGGCATGAGATTCATTGCATGAGATTCAGGGCATGAGTTTTAGGGTAGGTGCTTCAGTGCAAGAGTTTCAGGGCATGAGATTCAGAGCATGAGTTTCAGGGCAGGAATTTCAGGGCATGACATTCAGGGCATGAGTTTCAGGGCAGGAGATTCACGGCTTGAGTTTAAGGTCAAGAGATTTAGCGCATGAGATTCAGAGCATGAGTTTCATGGCAGAAGTTTCAGGGCATGAGATTCAGGGCATGAGTTTCAGGGAGGAGAATAAGGGCTTGAGTTTCAGGGCATGAGATTCAGGGCATGAGTTTCAGGGCATGAGTTTCAGGGCAGGAGTTTCAGGGCATGAGTTTGAGGGCAGGAGTTTCAAGGCATGAGATTCAGGGCATGAGATTCAGGACAGGAGTTTCAAGGCATGAGATTCAGGTCATGAGTTTCAGTGCATGAGTTTCAGTGCATGAGTTTGAGGGCAGGAGTTTCAAGGCATGAGATTCAGGGCATGAGTTTCAGGGCATGAGATTCAGGGCAGGAATTTCAGGGCATGTATTTCAGATAATGAGTTTCTGTGCAGATGATTCAGGGCAGGAGTTTTAGGGCATGTGATTCAGGGCATGAGTTTCAGTGCATGAGTTTCAGGGCAGGAGTTTCAGGGTATGAGATTTAGGGCATGAGTTTCAGTGCATGAGATTCAGGGCTTGAGTTTCAGGGCATGAGGTTCAGGGCATGAGTGTCAGTGCATGAGATTCAGGGCATCATTTTCAGGGCAGGAGTTTCAGTGCATGAGTTTCACGGCATGAGATTCAGGGCATGAGGTTCAGGGCATGAGTTTTAGGGCAGGAATTTCACTGCATGAGATTCAGGGCATGTGTTTTAGGGCAGGTGTTTAAGTGCAAGACTTTGAGGACATGAGATTCAGGGCATGAGTTTCAAGGCAGGAGATTCAGGGCAAGAGATTCAGGGCATGAGATTCGGGGCTTGAGTTTCAAGGCAGGTGTTTTAGGGCACGTATTTCAGTGCAGGAGTTTCAGAGCAGGAGATTCACAGCATGAGTTTCAGTGCATGAGTTTGAGGGCAGGAGTTTCACGGCATGAGATTCAGGGCATGAGTTTCAGGGCATGAGTTTAAGGGCATGGGTTTCAGGTCTGTTGTTTCAGGGCTTGAGATTCAGGAAAGCAGTTTCAGGGCAGGAGATTCAGGGCCGGTGTTTCAGTGCAAGAGTTTCAGTGCAAGAGTTTCAGGGCATGTCTTTCAGTGCATTAGTTTCATGTCAGGAGTTTCAGAGCATGAGATTCAGGGCATGAGTTTCAGGGCAGGAGATTCATGGCTTGAGTTTAAGGTCATGAGGTTTAGCGCATGAGATTCAGTGCATGAGTTTCAAGGCAGAAATTTCAGGGC
This sequence comes from Mobula birostris, assembly GCF_030028105.1. NCBI lineage: Eukaryota > Metazoa > Chordata > Chondrichthyes > Myliobatiformes > Myliobatidae > Mobula > Mobula birostris. Next base: position 14,970 of record NW_027278388.1, on the reverse strand, counting down.
ACGAGATTCAGGGCATGAGTTTCAGGGCAGGAGTTTCAGGATATGTAATTCAGGGCGTGAGTTTCAGTGCATGAGTTTGAGGGCAGGAGTTTTTAGGCATGAGATTCAGGAAAGGAGTTTCAAGGCATGAGATTCAGGGCATGAGTTTCAGTGCATGAGTTTGAGGGCAGTAGTTTCAAGGCATGAGATTCAGGGCATGAGTTTCAGGGCATGAGATTCAGGGCATGTGTTTTAGGGCAGGTGTTTGAGTGCAAGAGTTTGAGGACATGAGATTCAGGGCATGAGTTTCAAGGCAGGAGATTCAGGGCATGAGATTCAGGGCATGAGATTCGGGGCTTGAGTTTCAAGGCAGGTGTTTTAGGGCACGTATTTCAGTGCAGGAGTTTCACGGCATGAGATTCACAGCATGAGTTTCAGTGCATGAGTTTGAGGGCAGGAGTATCAAGGCATGAGATTCAGGGCGTGAGTTTCAGGGCTGGAGAATAAGGGCTTGAGTTTCAGGGCATGAGATTCAGGGCATGAGTTTCAGGGCATGAGTTTCAGGGCAGGAGTTTCAGGGCATGTAATTCAGGGCGTGAGTTTCAGGATATGAGATTCATGACATGAGTTTCAGTGCAGGAGTTTCAGGGCATGAGATTCAGGACAGGAGTTTCAAGGCATGAGATTCAGGGCATGAGTTTCAGTGCATGAGTTTGAGGGCAAGAGTTTCAATGCATGAGAATCAGGGCATGAGTTTCAGGGCATGAGATTCAGGGCAGGAATTTCAGGGCATGTGATTCAGGGCAGGAGTTTCAGGGCATGTGAATCAGGGCATGAGTTTTAGGGTAGGTGTTTCAGTGCAAGAGTTTCAGGGCATGAGATTCAGAGCATGAGTTTCAGGGCAGGAATTTCAGGGCATGACATTCAGGGCATGAGTTTCAGGGCAGGAGATTCACGGCTTGAGTTTAAGGTCAAGAGATTTAGCGCATGAGATTCAGAGCATGAGTTTCATGGCAGAAGTTTCAGGGCATGAGATTCAGGGCATGAGTTTGAGGGCAGGAGTTTCAAGGCATGAGATTCAGGGCATGAGATTCAGGACAGGAGTTTCAAGGCATGAGATTCAGGTCATGAGTTTCAGTGCATGAGTTTCAGTGCATGAGTTTGAGGGCAGGAGTTTCAAGGCATGAGATTCAGGGCATGAGTTTCAGGGCATGAGATTCAGGGCAGGAATTTCAGGGCATGTGATTCAGATAATGAGTTTCTGTGCAGATGATTCAGGGCAGGAGTTTTAGGGCATGTGATTCAGGGCATGAGTTTCAGTGCATGAGTTTCAGGGCAGGAGTTTCAGGGTATGATATTTAGGGCATGAGCTTCAGTGCATGAGATTCAGGGCTTGAGTTTCAGGGCATGAGGTTCAGGGCATGAGTTTCAGTGCATGAGATTCAGGGCATCAGTTTCAGGGCAGGAGTTTCAGTGCATGAGTTTTACGGCATGAGATTCATTGCATGAGATTCCGGGCATGAGTTTTAGGGTAGGTGTTTCAGTGCAAGAGTTTCAGGGCATGAGATTCAGAGCATGAGTTTCAGGGCAGGAATTTAAGGGCATGACATTCAGGGCATGAGTTTCAGGGCAGGAGATTCACGGCTTGAGTTTAAGGTCAAGAGATTTAGCGCATGAGATTCAGAGCATGAGTTTCATGGCAGAAGTTTCAGGGCATGAGATTCAGGGCATGAGTTTCAGGGAGGAGAATAAGGGCTTGAGTTTCAGGGCATGAGATTCAGGGCATGAGTTTCAGGGCATGAGTTTCAGGGCAGGAGTTTCAGGGCATGAATTTGAGGGCAGGAGTTTCAAGGCATGAGATTCAGGGCATGAGATTCAGGACAGGAGTTTCAAGGCATGAGATTCAGGTCATGAGTTTCAGTGCATGAGTTTCAGTGCATGAGTTTGAGGGCAGGAGATTCAAGGCATGAGATTCAGGGCATGAGTTTTTAGGCATGAGATTCAGGGCAGGAATTTCAGGGCATGTGATTCAGATAATGAGTTTCTGTGCAGATGATTCAGGGCAGGAGTTTTAGGGCATGTGATTCAGGGCATGAGTTTCAGTGCATGAGTTTCAGGGCAGGAGTTTCAGGGTATGAGATTTAGGGCATGAGTTTCAGTGCATGAGATTCAGGGCTTGAGTTTCAGGGCATGAGGTTCAGGGCATGAGTGTCAGTGCATGAGATTCAGGGCATCATTTTCAGGGCAGGAGTTTCAGTGCATGAGTTTCACGGCATGAGATTCAGGGCATGAGGTTCCGGGCATGAGTTTTAGGGTAGGTGTTTCAGTGCAAGAGTTTCAGGGCATGAGATTCAGGGCATGAGTTTCAGGGCAGGAATTTCACTGCATGAGATTCAGGGCATGTGTTTTAGAGCAGGTGTTTAAGTGCAAGAGTTTGAGGACATGAGATTCAGGGCATCAGTTTCAAGGCAGGAGATTCAGGGCTAGAGATTCAGGGCATGAGATTCGGGGCTTGAGTTTCAAGGCAGGTGTTTTAGGGCACGTATTTCAGTGCAGGAGTTTCAGGGCAGGAGATTCACAGCATGAGTTTCAGTGCATGAGTTTGAGGGCAGGAGTTTCACGGCATGAGATTCAGGGCATGAGTTTCAGGGCATGAGTTTAAGGGCATGGGTTTCAGGTCTGTAGTTTCAGGGCTTGAGATTCAGGAAAGCAGCTTCAGGGCAGGAGATTCAGGGCCGGTGTTTCAGTGCAAGTGTTTCAGTGCAAGAGTTTCAGGGCATGTCTTTCAGTGCATTAGTTTCAGCGCAGGAGTTTCAGAGCATGAGATTCAGGGCATGAGTTTCAGGGCAGGAGTTTCAGGACATGTACTTCAGGGCGTGAGTTTCAGTGCATGAGTTTCAGTGCATGAGTTTGAGGGCAGGAGTTTCTAGGCATGAGATTCAGGACAGGGGTTTCAAGGCATGAGATTCAGGGCATGAGTTTCAGTGCATGAGTTTGAGGGCAGTAGTTTCAAGGCATGAGATTCAGGGCATGAGTTTCAGGGCATGAGATTCAGGGCAGGAATTTCAGGGCATGAGATTCAGATAATGAGTTTCTGGGCAGATGAATCAGGGCAGGAGTTTTAGGGCATGTGATTCAGGGCATGAGTTTCAGTGCATGAGTTTCAGGGCAGGAATTTCAGGGTATGAGATTTAGGGCATGAGTTTCAGTGCATGAGATTCAGGTCCTGAGTTTCAGGGCATGATATTCAGGGCTTGAGTTTCAGGACATGAGTTTCAGGGCATGAGTGTCAGTGCATGAGATTCAGAACATCAGTTTCAGGGCAGGAGTTTCAGAGCATGAGGTTCAGGGCATGAGTTTTAGGGTAGGTTTTTCAGTGCAAGAGTTTCAGGGCATGAGATTCAGGGCATGAGTATCAGGGCAGGAGATTCAGGGCATGAGATTCGGGGCTTGAGTTTCAAGGCAGGTGTTTTAGGGCACGTATTTCAGTGAAGGAGCTTCAGGGCAGGAGATTCAGAGAATGAGTTTCAGTGCATGAGTTTGAGGGCAGGAGTTTCACGGCATGAGATTCAGGGCATGAGTTTCAGGGCATGAGATTCAGGGCAGGAATTTCAGGGCATGTGATTCAGATAATTAGTTTCTGTGCAGATGATTCAGGGCAGGAGTTTTAGGGCATGTGATTCAGGGCATGAGTTTCAGTGCATGAGTTTCAGGGCAGGAGTTTCAGGGTATGAGATTTAGGGCATGAGTTTCAGTGCATGAGATTCAGGGCATGAGTGTCAGTGCATGAGATTCAGGGCATCAGTTTCAGGACAGGAGTTTCAGTGCATGAGTTTCACGGCATGAGATTCAGGGCATGAGGTTCAGGGCATGAATTTTAGGGTAGGTGTTACAGTGCAGGAGTTTCAGGGCATGAGATTCAGGGCATGAGTTTCAGGGCAGGAATTTCACGGCATGAGATTCAGGGCATGTGTTTTAGGGCAGGTGTTTCATTGCAAGAGTTTCAGGGCATGAGATTCAGGGCATGAGTTTCAAGGCAGGTGTTTTAGGGCACGTATTTCAGTGCAGGAGTTTCAGGGCAGGAGATTCACAGCATGAGTTTCAGTGCATGAGTTTGAGGGCAGGAGTTTCACGCATGAGTGTCAGGGCATGAGTTTAAGGGCATGGGTATCAGGTCTGTGGTTTCAGGGCTTGAGATTCAGGGCAGCAGTTTCAGGTCAGGAGATTCTGGGCCGGTGCTTCAGTGCAAGAGTTTCAGTGCAAGAGTTTCAGGGCATGTCTTTCAGTGCATGAGTTTCAGGGCAGGAGTTTCAGAGCATGAGATTCAGGGCATGAGTTTCAGGGCAGGAGATTCACGGCTTGAGTTTACGATCATGAGATTTAGCGCATGAGATTCAGTGCATGAGTTTCAGGGCAGAAGTTTCAGGGCACGAGATTCAGGGCATGAGTTTCAGGACATGAGTTTCAGGGCAGGAGTTTCAGGGCATGTAATTCACGGCGTGAGTTTCAGTGCATGAGTTTCAGTGCATGGATTTGAGGGCAGGAGTTTCAAGGCATGAGATTCAGGGCATGAGTTTCAGGGCATGAGATTCAGGACAGGAGTTTCAAGGCATGAGATTCAGGACATGAGTTTCAGGGCATGAGATTCAGAGCAGGAATTTCAGGGCATGTGATTCAGATAATGAGTTTCTGGGCAGATGGATCAGGGCAGGAGTTTTAGGGCATGTGATTCAGGGCTTGAGATTCAGGACAGCAGTTTCAGGGCAGGAGATTCAGGGCCGGTGTTTCAGTGCAAGAGTTTCAGGGCATGTCTTTCAAGGCATTAGTTTCAGGGCAGGAGTTTCAGAGCATGATACTCAGGGCATGAGTTTCACGGCAGGAGATTCATGGCTTGAGTTTAAGGTCATGAGATTTAGCGCTTGAGATTCAGTGCATGAGTTTCAAGGCAGAAGTTACAGGGCACGAGATTCAGGGCGTGAGTTTTAGTGCATGAGTTTCAGTGCATGAGTTTGAGGGCAGGAATTTCTAGGCATGAGATTCAGGGCAGGCGTTTCAAGGCATGAGATTCAGGGCATGAGTTTCAGTGCATGAGTTTCAGTGCATGAGTTTGAGGGCAGGAGTTTCAAGGCTTAAGATTCAGGGCATGAGTTTCAGGGAAGGAGATTCACGGCTTGAGTTTAAGGTCATGAGATTTAGCGCATGAGATTCACTGCATGAGTTTCAGGGCAAAAGTTTCAGGGCACGAGATTCAGGGCATGAGTTTCAGGGCAGGAGTTTCAGGGCATGTAATTCAGGGCGTGAGTTTCAGGATATGAGATTCATGGCATGAGTTTCAGTGCGGGAGTTTCAGTGCAGGAGTTTCAGGTCATGAGATTCAGGGCATGAGTTTCAGGGCATGAGATTCAGGACAGGTGTTTCAAGGCATGAGATTCAGGGCATGAGTTTCAGTGCATGAGATTCAGGGCAGGAATTTCAGGGAATGTGATTCAGATAATGAGTTTCTGGGCAGATGATTCAGGGCAGGAGTTTTAGGGCATGTGATTCAGGGCATGAGTTTCAGTGCATGAGTTTCAGTGCATGAGTTTCAGTGCATGAGATTCAGGGCTTGAGTTTCAGGGCATGAGGTTCAGGGCATGAGTTTCAGTGCATGAGATTCAGTGCATCAGTTTCAGGGCAGGAGTTTCAGTGCATGAATTTCACGGCATGAGATTGAGGGCATGAGTTTCAGGGTAGGTGTTTCAGTGCAAGAGTTTCAGGGCAGGAGATTCACGGCTTGAGTTTAAGGTCATGAGATTTAGCGCATGAGATTCAGTGCATGAGTTTCAGTGCATGAGTTTGAGGGCAGGAGTATCAAGGTATGAGATTCAGGGCATGAGTTTCAGGGCAGGAGAATAAGGGCTTGAGTTTCAGGGCATGAGATTCAGGGCATGAGTTTCAGGGCATGAGTTTCAGGGCAGAAGTTTCAGGGCATGAGATTCAGGGCATGAGTTTCAGGGAGGAGAATAAGGGCTTGAGTTTCAGGGCATGAGATTTAGGGCAGGAGTTTCAGGGCATGTAATACAGGGCGTGAGTTTCAGTGCATGAGTTTCAGTGCATGAGTTTGAGGGCAGGAGTTTCAAGGCATGAGATTCAGGGCATCAGATTCAGGACAGGAGTTTCAAGGCATGAGATTCAGGGCATGAGTTTCAGTGCATGAGTTTCAGGGCATGAGATTCAGGGCATGAGTTTCAAGGCAGGAGATTCAGGGCAGGAGATTCAGGGCATGAGATTCGGGGCTTGAGTTTCAAGGCAGGTGTTTTAGGGCACGTATTTCAGTGTAGGAGTTTCAGGGCAGGAGATTCACAGCATGAGTTTCAGTGCGTGAGTTTGAGGGCAGGAGTTTCACGGCATGAGATTCAGGGCATGAGTTTCAGGGCATGAGTTTAAGGGCAAGGGTTCCGGTCTGTGGTTTCAGGGCTTGAGATTGAGGGCAGCAGTTTCAGGGCAGGAGATTCAGGGCTGGTGTTTCAGTGCAAGAGTTTCAGTGCAAGAGTTTCAGGGCATGTCTTTCAGTGCATGAGTTTCAGGGCAGGAGATTCACGGCTTGAGTTTAAGATCATGAGATTTAGCGCATGAGATTCAGTGCATGAGTTTCAGGGCATGAGATTCAGGACAGGAGTTTCAAGGCATGAGATTCAGGGCATGAGTTTCAGGGCATGAGATTCAGGGCAGGAATTTCAGGGCATGTGATTCAGATAATGAGTTTCTGGGCAGATGAATCAGGGCAGGAGATTTAGGGCATGTGATTCAGGGCATGAGTTTCAGTGCATGAGTTTCAGGGCAGGAGTTTCAGGGTATGAGATTTAGGGCATGAGTTTCAGTGCATGAGATTCAGGGCTTGAGTTTCAGGGCATGAAGTTCAGGGCTTGAGTTTCAGGGCATGAGGTTCAGGGCATGAATGTCAGTGCATGAGATTCAGGGCATCAGTTTCACGACAGGGGTTTCAGTGCAGGAGTTTCAGGTCATGAGATTCAGGGCATGAGTTTCAGGGAAGGAGATTCACGGCTTGAGTTTAGGGTCATGAGATTTAGCGCATGAGATTCAGTGCATGAGTTTCAGGGCAGAAGTTTCAGGGCACGAGATTCAGGGCATGAGTTTCAGGGCATGAGATTCAGGACAGGTGTTTCAAGGCATGAGATTCAGGGCATGAGTTTCAGTGCATGAGTTCGAGGGCAGGAGTTTCAAGGCATGAAATTCATGGCATGAGTTTTAGGGCATGAGTTTCAGGGCAGGAATTTCAGGGCATGACATTCAGGGCATGAGTTTCAGGGCAGGAGATTCACGGCTTGAGTTTAAGGTCAAGAGATTTAGCGCATGAGATTCAGAGCATGAGTTTCATGGCAGAAGTTTCAGGGCATGAGATTCAGGGCATGAGTTTGAGGGCAGGAGTTTCAAGGCATGAGATTCAGGGCATGAGATTCAGGACAGGAGTTTCAAGGCATGAGATTCAGGTCATGAGTTTCAGTGCATGAGTTTCAGTGCATGAGTTTGAGGGCAGGAGTTTCAAGGCATGAGATTCAGGGCATGAGTTTCAGGGCATGAGATTCAGGGCAGGAATTTCAGGGCATGTGATTCAGATAATGAGTTTCTGTGCAGATGATTCAGGGCAGGAGTTTTAGGGCATGTGATTCAGGGCATGAGTTTCAGTGCATGAGTTTCAGGGCAGGAGTTTCAGGGTATGATATTTAGGGCATGAGCTTCAGTGCATGAGATTCAGGGCTTGAGTTTCAGGGCATGAGGTTCAGGGCATGAGTTTCAGTGCATGAGATTCAGGGCATCAGTTTCAGGGCAGGAGTTTCAGTGCATGAGTTTTACGGCATGAGATTCATTGCATGAGATTCCGGGCATGAGTTTTAGGGTAGGTGTTTCAGTGCAAGAGTTTCAGGGCATGAGATTCAGAGCATGAGTTTCAGGGCAGGAATTTAAGGGCATGACATTCAGGGCATGAGTTTCAGGGCAGGAGATTCACGGCTTGAGTTTAAGGTCAAGAGATTTAGCGCATGAGATTCAGAGCATGAGTTTCATGGCAGAAGTTTCAGGGCATGAGATTCAGGGCATGAGTTTCAGGGAGGAGAATAAGGGCTTGAGTTTCAGGGCATGAGATTCAGGGCATGAGTTTCAGGGCATGAGTTTCAGGGCAGGAGTTTCAGGGCATGAATTTGAGGGCAGGAGTTTCAAGGCATGAGATTCAGGGCATGAGATTCAGGACAGGAGTTTCAAGGCATGAGATTCAGGTCATGAGTTTCAGTGCATGAGTTTCAGTGCATGAGTTTGAGGGCAGGAGATTCAAGGCATGAGATTCAGGGCATGAGTTTTTAGGCATGAGATTCAGGGCAGGAATTTCAGGGCATGTGATTCAGATAATGAGTTTCTGTGCAGATGATTCAGGGCAGGAGTTTTAGGGCATGTGATTCAGGGCAGGAGTTTCAGTGCATGAGTTTCAGGGCAGGAGTTTCAGGGTATGAGATTTAGGGCATGAGTTTCAGTGCATGAGATTCAGGGCTTGAGTTTCAGGGCATGAGGTTCAGGGCATGAGTGTCAGTGCATGAGATTCAGGGCATCATTTTCAGGGCAGGAGTTTCAGTGCATGAGTTTCACGGCATGAGATTCAGGGCATGAGGTTCCGGGCATGAGTTTTAGGGTAGGTGTTTCAGTGCAAGAGTTTCAGGGCATGAGATTCAGGGCATGAGTTTCAGGGCAGGAATTTCACTGCATGAGATTCAGGGCATGTGTTTTAGAGCAGGTGTTTAAGTGCAAGAGTTTGAGGACATGAGATTCAGGGCATCAGTTTCAAGGCAGGAGATTCAGGGCTAGAGATTCAGGGCATGAGATTCGGGGCTTGAGTTTCAAGGCAGGTGTTTTAGGGCACGTATTTCAGTGCAGGAGTTTCAGGGCAGGAGATTCACAGCATGAGTTTCAGTGCATGAGTTTGAGGGCAGGAGTTTCACGGCATGAGATTCAGGGCATGAGTTTCAGGGCATGAGTTTAAGGGCATGGGTTTCAGGTCTGTAGTTTCAGGGCTTGAGATTCAGGAAAGCAGCTTCAGGGCAGGAGATTCAGGGCCGGTGTTTCAGTGCAAGTGTTTCAGTGCAAGAGTTTCAGGGCATGTCTTTCAGTGCATTAGTTTCAGGGCAGGAGTTTCAGAGCATGAGATTCAGGGCATGAGTTTCAGGGCAGGAGTTTCAGGACATGTACTTCAGGGCGTGAGTTTCAGTGCATGAGTTTCAGTGCATGAGTTTGAGGGCAGGAGTTTCTAGGCATGAGATTCAGGACAGGGGTTTCAAGGCATGAGATTCAGGGCATGAGTTTCAGTGCATGAGTTTGAGGGCAGTAGTTTCAAGGCATGAGATTCAGGGCATGAGTTTCAGGGCATGAGATTCAGGGCAGGAATTTCAGGGCATGAGATTCAGATAATGAGTTTCTGGGCAGATGAATCAGGGCAGGAGTTTTAGGGCATGTGATTCAGGGCATGAGTTTCAGTGCATGAGTTTCAGGGCAGGAATTTCAGGGTATGAGATTTAGGGCATGAGTTTCAGTGCATGAGATTCAGGTCCTGAGTTTCAGGGCATGATATTCAGGGCTTGAGTTTCAGGACATGAGTTTCAGGGCATGAGTGTCAGTGCATGAGATTCAGAACATCAGTTTCAGGGCAGGAGTTTCAGAGCATGAGGTTCAGGGCATGAGTTTTAGGGTAGGTTTTTCAGTGCAAGAGTTTCAGGGCATGAGATTCAGGGCATGAGTATCAGGGCAGGAGATTCAGGGCATGAGATTCGGGGCTTGAGTTTCAAGGCAGGTGTTTTAGGGCACGTATTTCAGTGAAGGAGCTTCAGGGCAGGAGATTCAGAGAATGAGTTTCAGTGCATGAGTTTGAGGGCAGGAGTTTCACGGCATGAGATTCAGGGCATGAGTTTCAGGGCATGAGATTCAGGGCAGGAATTTCAGGGCATGTGATTCAGATAATTAGTTTCTGTGCAGATGATTCAGGGCAGGAGTTTTAGGGCATGTGATTCAGGGCATGAGTTTCAGTGCATGAGTTTCAGGGCAGGAGTTTCAGTGTATGAGATTTAGGGCATGAGTTTCAGTGCATGAGATTCAGGGCATGAGTGTCAGTGCATGAGATTCAGGGCATCATTTTCAGGACAGGAGTTTCAGTGCATGAGTTTCACGGCATGAGATTCAGGGCATGAGGTTCAGGGCATGAATTTTAGGGTAGGTGTTACAGTGCAGGAGTTTCAGGGCATGAGATTCAGGGCATGAGTTTCAGGGCAGGAATTTCACGGCATGAGATTCAGGGCATGTGTTTTAGGGCAGGTGTTTCATTGCAAGAGTTTCAGGGCATGAGATTCAGGGCATGAGTTTCAAGGCAGGTGTTTTAGGGCACGTATTTCAGTGCAGGAGTTTCAGGGCAGGAGATTCACAGCATGAGTTTCAGTGCATGAGTTTGAGGGCAGGAGTTTCACGCATGAGTGTCAGGGCATGAGTTTAAGGGCATGGGTATCAGGTCTGTGGTTTCAGGGCTTGAGATTCAGGGCAGCAGTTTCAGGTCAGGAGATTCTGGGCCGGTGCTTCAGTGCAAGAGTTTCAGTGCAAGAGTTTCAGGGCATGTCTTTCAGTGCATGAGTTTCAGGGCAGGAGTTTCAGAGCATGAGATTCAGGGCATGAGTTTCAGGGCAGGAGATTCACGGCTTGAGTTTACGATCATGAGATTTAGCGCATGAGATTCAGTGCATGAGTTTCAGGGCAGAAGTTTCAGGGCACGAGATTCAGGGCATGAGTTTCAGGACATGAGTTTCAGGGCAGGAGTTTCAGGGCATGTAATTCACGGCGTGAGTTTCAGTGCATGAGTTTCAGTGCATGGATTTGAGGGCAGGAGTTTCAAGGCATGAGATTCAGGGCATGAGTTTCAGGGCATGAGATTCAGGACAGGAGTTTCAAGGCATGAGATTCAGGACATGAGTTTCAGGGCATGAGATTCAGAGCAGGAATTTCAGGGCATGTGATTCAGATAATGAGTTTCTGGGCAGATGGATCAGGGCAGGAGTTTTAGGGCATGTGATTCAGGGCTTGAGATTCAGGACAGCAGTTTCAGGGCAGGAGATTCAGGGCCGGTGTTTCAGTGCAAGAGTTTCAGGGCATGTCTTTCAAGGCATTAGTTTCAGGGCAGGAGTTTCAGAGCATGATACTCAGGGCATGAGTTTCACGGCAGGAGATTCATGGCTTGAGTTTAAGGTCATGAGATTTAGCGCTTGAGATTCAGTGCATGAGTTTCAAGGCAGAAGTTACAGGGCACGAGATTCAGGGCGTGAGTTTTAGTGCATGAGTTTCAGTGCATGAGTTTGAGGGCAGGAATTTCTAGGCATGAGATTCAGGGCAGGCGTTTCAAGGCATGAGATTCAGGGCATGAGTTTCAGTGCATGAGTTTCAGTGCATGAGTTTGAGGGCAGGAGTTTCAAGGCTTAAGATTCAGGGCATGAGTTTCAGGGAAGGAGATTCACGGCTTGAGTTTAAGGTCATGAGATTTAGCGCATGAGATTCACTGCATGAGTTTCAGGCCAAAAGTTTCAGGGCACGAGATTCAGGGCATGAGTTTCAGGGCAGGAGTTTCAGGGCATGTAATTCAGGGCGTGAGTTTCAGGATATGAGATTCATGGCATGAGTTTCAGTGCGGGAGTTTCAGTGCAGGAGTTTCAGGTCATGAGATTCAGGGCATGAGTTTCAGGGCATGAGATTCAGGACAGGTGTTTCAAGGCATGAGATTCAGGGCATGAGTTTCAGTGCATGAGATTCAGGGCAGGAATTTCAGGGAATGTGATTCAGATAATGAGTTTCTGGGCAGATGATTCAGGGCAGGAGTTTTAGGGCATGTGATTCAGGGCATGAGTTTCAGTGCATGAGTTTCAGTGCATGAGTTTCAGTGCATGAGATTCAGGGCTTGAGTTTCAGGGCATGAGGTTCAGGGCATGAGTTTCAGTGCATGAGATTCAGTGCATCAGTTTCAGGGCAGGAGTTTCAGTGCATGAATTTCACGGCATGAGATTGAGGGCATGAGTTTCAGGGTAGGTGTTTCAGTGCAAGAGTTTCAGGGCAGGAGATTCACGGCTTGAGTTTAAGGTCATGAGATTTAGCGCATGAGATTCAGTGCATGAGTTTCAGTGCATGAGTTTGAGGGCAGGAGTATCAAGGTATGAGATTCAGGGCATGAGTTTCAGGGCAGGAGAATAAGGGCTTGAGTTTCAGGGCATGAGATTCAGGGCATGAGTTTCAGGGCATGAGTTTCAGGGCAGAAGTTTCAGGGCATGAGATTCAGGGCATGAGTTTCAGGGAGGAGAATAAGGGCTTGAGTTTCAGGGCATGAGATTTAGGGCAGGAGTTTCAGGGCATGTAATACAGGGCGTGAGTTTCAGTGCATGAGTTTCAGGGCATGAGATTCAGGGCATGAGTTTCAAGGCAGGAGATTCAGGGCAGGAGATTCAGGGCATGATATTCGGGGCTTGAGTTTCAAGGCAGGTGTTTTAGGGCACGTATTTCAGTGTAGGAGTTTCAGGGCAGGAGATTCACAGCATGAGTTTCAGTCCGTGAGTTTGAGGGCAGGAGTTTTACGGCATGAGATTCAGGGCATGAGTTTCAGGGCATGAGTTTAAGGGCAAGGGTTCCGGTCTGTGGTTTCAGGGCTTGAGATTGAGGGCAGCAGTTTCAGGGCAGGAGATTCAGGGCTGGTGTTTCAGTGCAAGAGTTTCAGTGCAAGAGTTTCAGGGCATGTCTTTCAGTGCATGAGTTTCAGGGCAGGAGATTCACGGCTTGAGTTTAAGATCATGAGATTTAGCGCATGAGATTCAGTGCATGAGTTTCAGGGCATGAGATTCAGGACAGGAGTTTCAAGGCATGAGATTCAGGGCATGAGTTTCAGGGCATGAGATTCAGGGCAGGAATTTCAGGGCATGTGATTCAGATAATGAGTTTCTGGGCAGATGAATCAGGGCAGGAGATTTAGGGCATGTGATTCAGGGCATGAGTTTCAGTGCATGAGTTTCAGGGCAGGAGTTTCAGGGTATGAGATTTAGGGCATGAGTTTCAGTGCATGAGATTCAGGGCTTGAGTTTCAGGGCATGAAGTTCAGGGCTTGAGTTTCAGGGCATGAGGTTCAGGGCATGAATGTCAGTGCATGAGATTCAGGGCATCAGTTTCACGACAGGAGTTTCAGTGCAGGAGTTTCAGGTCATGAGATTCAGGGCATGAGTTTCAGGGAAGGAGATTCACGGCTTGAGTTTAGGGTCATGAGATTTAGCGCATGAGATTCAGTGCATGAGTTTCAGGGCAGAAGTTTCAGGGCACGAGATTCAGAGCATGAGTTTCAGGGCAGGAGTTTCAGGGCATGTAATTCAGGGCGTGAGTTTCAGGATATGAGATTCATGGCATGAGTTTCAGTGCAGGAGTTTCAGGTCATGAGATTCAGGGCATGAGTTTCAGGGCATGAGATTCAGGACAGGTGTTTCAAGGCATGAGATTCAGGGCATGAGTTTCAGTGCATGAGTTCGAGGGCAGGAGTTTCAAGGCATGAAATTCATGGCATGAGTTTTAGGGCATGAGATTCAGGGCAGGAATTTCAGGGCATGTGATTCAGATAATGAGTTTCTGAGCAGATGAATCAGGGAAGGGGTTTTAGGGCATGTGATTCAGGGCATGAGTTTCAGTGCATGAGTTTCAGGGCAGGAGTTTCGGGGTATGAGATTTAGGGCATGAGTTTCAGTGCATGAGATTCAGGGCTTGAGTTTCAGGGCATGAGGTTCAGGGCTTGAGTTTCAGGGCATGAGGTTCAGGGCATGAGTGTCAGTGCATGAGATTCAGGGCATCAGTTTCACGACAGGAGTTTCAGTGCATGAGTTTCACGGCATGAGATTCAGGGCATGAGGTTCACGGCATGAGTTTTAGGGAAGGTGTTTCAGTGCAAGAGTTTCAGGGCATGAGATTCAGGGCATGAGTTTCAGAGCAGGAATTTCAGGGCATGAGATTCAGGGCATGTGTTTTAGGGCAGTTGTTTCAGTGCAAGAGTTTGAGGGCATGAGATTCAGGGCATGAGTTTCAAGGCAGGAGATTCAGGGCAGGAGATTCAGGGCATGAGATTCTGGACTTGACTTTCAAGGCAGGTGTTTTAGGGCACGTATTTCAGTGCAGGAGTTTCAGGGCTGGAGATTCAGGGCATGAGTTTCAGTGCATGAGTTTGAGGGCAGGGGTTTCACGGCATGAGATTCAGGGCATGAGTTTCAGGGCATGAGTTTCAGGGAATGGGTTTCAGGTCTGTGGTTTCAGGGCTTGAGATTCAGGGCAGCAGTTTCAGGGCAGGAGATTCAGGGCAGGTGTTTCATTGCAAGAGTTTCAGTGCAAGAGTTCCAGGGCATGTCTTTCAGTGCATGAGTTTCAGGGCAGGAGTTTCAGAGCATGAGATTCAGGGCATGAGTTTCAGGGAAGGAGATTCACGGCTTGAGTTTAAGGTCATGAGATTTAGCGCATGAGATTCAGTGCATGAGTTTCAGGGCAGAAGTTTCAGGGCACGAGATTCAGGGCATGAGTTTCAGGGCAGGAGTTTCAGGGCATGTAATTCAGGGCGTGAGTTTCAGGATATGAGATTCATGGCATGAGTTTCAGTGCAGGAGTTTCAGTGCAGGAGTTTCAGTGCAGGAGTTTCAGGTCATGAGATTCAGGGCATGAGTTTCAGGGCATGAGATTCAGGACAGGTGTTTCAAGGCATGAGATTCAGGGCATGAGTTTCAGTGCATGAGTTCGAGGGCAGGAGTTTCAAGGCATGAGATTCAGGGCATGAGATTCAGGGCAGGAATTTCAGGGAATGTGATTCAGATAATGAGTTTCTGGGCAGATGATTCAGGGCAGGAGTTTTTGGGCATGTGATTCAGGGCATGAGTTTCAGTGCATGAGTTTCAGTGCATGAGATTCAGG